>NC_048222.1:4351520-4574928 GCF_002007445.2 Ailuropoda melanoleuca
AGAATAGATACAAGCATATTTCACCGTTGATCACTATCCTATTTAACCATTAAATCAACAAAAACTAATTATAGCTAAAATTATCAAAATTTTCTGTATATCAAGAAAAAATAAACCAGGATTCCCCAAGGTTGTTAGTAATCTAATTTATAGAATATTGAAAATTATATCTTCTTTGCTCAGTATTTTCCTATCACATACACTCTAACCAAATTTATGGATTTCTATACCAGGGCACTAGAAAGTTAAAAAAAATGTGTTTGAAATTTTGAATGATTTTAAAAGTAATTCTACCTGTTCTTTTTCCTGCCTTTTAAAAATCCTCCAAATTAAGCTTATTGATTTCTTTAAGTAAGATTTTTTGTTATCTCCTTCCTCTGTGACAAATTTCAGTTGAAAACTTCAATAAACTATGTCATAAAAATATTTTTTAGAACACTCTTGTAAAATGAAATTCAGATTTCACAATAAAAGCAGAAGGATCTTGTTTGCACCTATGCTGTTGTACTGGACACCTGCTCCTCGTTCAAAATCCTCTCCCCTTCACTTCATAACTTCAGCCTTTTTTGCTACAGCTGGTCTCACACAGACTCTCACTTAGACAAAACTTCATCTCAGGCCAGCACTGTATTTCTTCTGTTCCCTTCCCTGGGATTTCTCTAAGACGTGGTAGGAAATAACCAGCAACCATTCTGCATTCATGGATGGGCAATCTACAAGGTCAGGGATGTGAATGTCCACGGGGCCAACCTTGGCCAGTGGGGTAGAGAAGCTGATGGATCAATGTTCCCTTCTTTCATCCTCTGGGGTAGACTGTTCTGAGGGATATTAATAATGTTCCTCAGAAATCTCTGGGCAGTATCACAATTTTTCTCATCTATGAAGGACTGGGAAAAGGAAAGGGTGGGAAATGAAGCATTGCTGTCACAGTGTTTCTCAAAGTAGGATCCTTGAACAAGCAGCATCAGGATTGCCTGAGATCTTGTTACAAAGGCAAATTACTGTGCCCCACACAGGACCTATCAGATTCAGAAACTTCAAGTTGGTGTGGTCCAGCGATTTGTTTTAATAAGTCCTTCAGGTAATTCAGATGCACAGTAAAGTTTTCAAAGCACTGAGTTATATGGCACTCAACAGTATGGGGGCATTCTTAAAGAGGATTGTGAAGTTGAGTGGCTTTTGTTTTTGTGTTGGAATTCCCAAAAAAAGAAAATGATAAGCCAAGGTCAGTTAACTATCATCATGTTTCAAGAGCAGAGGAAGTCTAAAGTGGCGTTTATGGAGACCTTCCTCTTCTACAGACAAGGGGCTTTGTGCTAAAAAGAAGGTCTATCCTTTCATTACGAGAGTGAGAGATTTTGCAAACTAACTGAAAGCATCAACTCCAGAGAAAGAAACTTAAAAATCAGGGCTTTAATAAGAGAAGAATGTTACCCTGAAATCTGGAATGGCCATATTTAGGTGAATGAGTCTGCAAATCTTTTACACACACACACACACACACACACACACACACACACACACACACAGAGATATGTAGGTATAGATACAAGCCCACATGTATGTATGAATGCATGTACTTATGTATAGACAGATAAATAGATTCCGATCACAAAAATCGATTGCATAAATCATTTTAAAGTAGAGGGAAACCAATACAATTTATCCAGAAATGTTAGGAAGTAGGTGGTAAAAAACAAAACAAAACAAAAACAAAAAACAAAAAAACCAGGAAACTGCAGAGAGAATAACCACAAGAGTGTATCAAAACAAACAGGAAGTGCTTGCCATATGTAATTCCACTCGCTGTGGTTAGAGGCTGGGTGGTATCAAAGAGTTGGCTTCCCCCACTCCCCAGTTCAGGATAATCTGGGTGTGCAGCTTAGTTCAGAGACTTAGAAAAACTAAATGCTGTGTAATAAAGTGGATAGAAATTATCTCGCTCTCTTTTTTCCCTTGAGGATCCTCAGTGTGCCCAGGGTGAGCCCAAGCTCGACATCCTGAGGCACTGATGTCATCAACTTCCTGTGTAAGTTGGAGGTGTTACTTTTGTCAATCCATTACCCATAGAAGCATCTGTTCTAACTTCCATTGGGAAAAATAGAGGCATGGATTATATAAGAGAAAACTAGGCCTAGCACCCAGCAGAAATAAGTTGTTATTTTCCTGTTCTTCTAACATTTCCCAATCAAGTGTGTTGGCAAAGACCTGCCTAAAATGGGGACTCTCAGGAAAAAGCAGAATATGACCCTGAGAGCGCTATGCTGGCTAATGAGGTGACCCATTGCCATGTGTGCCTATCCAGCACGTGAAATGTGACTAACCCAAATTGAGATGTGTTAAAAGGGTAAAACGCATGTCAAATTTCAAAGGCTTAGTACAAATATAATGTTAAGTAACTTTATCTTTACCTAATTTTACATTGATTATATATTGGAATGATTCATGTTGGACATACTGAGTTAAAAAAAAATATCACTACATTTAAATTCATGTATTTCACTTGCAGTTTTTTTATATGGATGTTTGAAATTTTTAAATTATATCTGTGGCTCACAATGTATTTCCATTGTATAATACTCTGATGCAGGTGATTTCCAGATAGTTGGAAATTAAGCAAAATTACTTCTAAACAGTTTATGGTCAAGAAAGAAATCAGAAGAGATATTCAAAACATTTCAAACTGAATGAATTTGAAAATACAACATATCAAAAATTGTAGAGTGATAATAAAACAATGCTTCAAAGGAAACAGATAGCTATAAGTATGTTTACTAGGAAAGAAGAGAGATGTAAAAATGATTATCTCCGTTTCTACCTTAAGAAGGGAGAAATGATACCAATTTTAGGAGGAGATGGGAAAACTTCCCAACCCACTTTTGTGAGGTCTGATAACTATGAAAGAAAGCCTAACAATGACCATTCAGGCAAAGAAACAAATTCCAGTTTCAGATCAGAAACTCTCATGACAGAGATGCAAAATTCTATTAGGAATAACAGCAAATCAAATCCATAAAAACGAAATCCAATACATTAAAAAAAGAATGATATATCATGACCAATGAGATTAATTCCCAAAATGTATGGTTAGTTTAACATTAGATAAATAAATTCATGTAATTCATCATATGAACAGAGTAAAAGAGAAAAATCCTATGAATATCTCAATTGAGGCTGAATAAAGCCCTTGACACAATTCAACATCCATTAATAATAAAACCTCCCAGCAAACTAGAAAATTAGGGAAAATTCCTTAATATAATGAAGGATGTCTTTGAAAAACCTACAGCTAATTTCATAATGGTGAAGTATTGCAAGTGTTTTCCCAAATTTGGTAATAAGAAAGGATATTTACTCTTCGACCTAAGTAATGGAGAGAAATACTATATCCCTGGATCTGGAGACTCGATATTTTCAACATATCCTTTCTCCCCACATTTCTTGATAGATCCAGTGAAACCCTAATAAGAATTTCAGCATGGTTCTGGGAGAAATTGACAAACTAGTTCTAAAATTTACATCAAAATATAAACAGCTAAACAACCTAATACTAACTAATTACTAAATATAATAACTAAAACCATTTTAAAAGGACAAAATTGAAGGCTTTACCTACCTGATTTCAAAACTTATTGCAATGCTACAGTAATCATGACAGTGTGGTAATGGATTGAGGATAGACGACTTGATCAGTGTAACAGACCTACAGACCCAGTGGACATACAAAACTAAATGATGGCCATAACACCCATTCAATTTGGTGGAGATATCTTTTTAAAACATGGTGCTGGAACAACTAGATATTTTTATTTAAGATAAGAACCATGACCACTACATCACTTCATACACAAATCTGATTCAAGAAGGATCATTAACCTAACCATAAAACCTGGAACAATGAAGTCTCTAACAGGAAACATAGGAAAATATCTTCACAGTATTAGAGTAAGTAAATATTTTTATAAGATGCAACAAGTACAAAAATGCAAAGGACATAACAGAAAAAATATCAAGTTGGACTTTATCGAAATTAAAATTTTCTACTTACCAAAAGAAACTACAGACTAGGAAACGTAGTATGTGTGTGTCCAGAATTTTCTTCATTGTTTCTTTCAACAATAAGAAAACAAGGGACCTGTGGAAGGCAGAATAATGAACCCCCAAAAGATACCCACATCTTAATTCACATCTGTGAATATGTCCTTTTCCATGGCAAAAGCAATTTACAGGTATGATTAAATTAAGGATATGCAGGTAGGGAATTATTCTGGATTATCTGGGTGTGTCCAATGTAATTACAAGGTTTCTTGACATCAGAGATACTGTCAGTGCTGAGTTCATAAAGAAAGAAAGGAATGATTAGAGGAATATAACCTTTCTGGCTTTGAAAATGGAGGAAGGGGCCATGAGTCAAGGAATACCAGCAGCCTCCAGAAACTGGAAACAGCAAAGAAAGGGATTTTTCCCTAAATCCTCCAGGGAAGAATGCATCCTTGTGACACTTCAATTTTAGCCCAGCGACACCTGTGGCTGATGTTACGAGACAAAGAAACTGTGTTGTTGGTTGTAAGGCCCTAAGTTTGTGACACTTTGTTACAGCACCAATAGAAAACAACTACACAACCCAATCAAAAATGGAAAGAGTTGAACAGACACTTCACAAAAGATCAAGGAATGACTGATAAGAACCAACTAAGGTGCTAGATTCTGTTATTCTTTAGAAAAATGCAAACTAACCCCAGAACGAGGCACCCACTAGAATGAGCATTATTACAAAACAAAGGAGATGAAGCACAACACTGATGTTACAGATGGAATGTCTGGGATCTACCAAAACACAAATGTTGAAGCCCTAACCCTCAACATGATGGTGTTTGGAGGTGAAACCTTTGGGAAGTAATTAGGTCATAAGGGTGGATCCCTCAGGAATGGGATTTGTGCCCTTTTAAGAACAAACAAGAAACAATCTCTCCCCCCACTTCTCTGTCTAGTGAGGATACAGCAAGAAGGTGTCCGTCCTCTACCCAGGATGAGAGCTGTCACCAGAAGCGAAGTCAGCCAGCACCCTGAGCCTGGACCTCTCAGCTTCTAGAACCACGAGAAATAAATGTTTCTTGTTTAAGCTCCTGAGTCTATGGTGTTCTCTTGGCATCCTGAACTCACTAAGATAATGGGCAAAAAGATGTGGAACAACTGGTAATAGTACCAAGTGGCACCTTCCTATGTAGACCTGCTCAGCAGGGTTGTGATGATAAATGTTTACTCCATGGCCCCAGCAGTTCCATTTTCAGGTATTTACCCCCAAAATGCAAACATATGCCTACAAAAAGACTTGTGCAAGGACCTTCATACCCACCTTACTCATAATTCCTAAAAACTGGAAACCACAGTGCCTTCAATGAAAAAAACGGATAAACACATTGCCATATATTCCAAGAATAAATACTGCCTGACAATAAAATTGGGTAACAAATAAAACAATACAAAGAAATGTACAGTATACATCACAGCACGATACACATGACAGCACGAATGAATCTCAAATGCATCATGTTGAGTAAAAGAGGTCATACAATGGTGTGTGTATTTTTATTACGTTTACATTGTTATAAATCAGACTAATGACAATTTAAGAGAAATTAAGCTCCCAATTTAGTGTGATAGAAATCAGAATGTAGTTACCTTGAAGTTGGGGAGAACTGATGAAAACGAGACTTTAGGTAGCTTTGTAGGGTTCTAGTAACAACAGTCATATCTTGTTTAGAGTGTGGTTTCACTTGTGTATGAAATGGTCAACACTTCTTCAACTGTCCACTTAAGACCTGCACATTCAATTTTATGTGAGTTATACTTCAATGGTCCAGTCTTGCACAGGTAAAGCTGGACAACACGTTGCCTCACTCTTCTGCTGCGTCCCTCTTGCTCCCTGCCCTGTGGCACCTCCGAAATGGCAAGGTGGAATTCTATGAAACTTGCTCTGCTCGCAGCATGCACAGCTCAGGAATGGGAGGGTGGGAATGCCCATTTGAGCACCATTGTCCAGTGAGGGAAGGGTTTCACTCTCCAGGCACAGAGAGCTAAGACCCATTCTGTCAGTGTCCTCAGAAGCTTTTGCTGGGGTTAAGGGACGAATGCAAAGACTCCCCCAAGTGGTGGTGTCTTCTCTGCTGGCTCTTCTATCCCACTCTCTGTACACCTGTGTCCTTAGAACACATTCCCACGTTAACTACCTGAATATAAAGATCTCCTGCTCTGCTTGGGGAGAGGCCAGACTAAGTTTTCCCTCTCTCTAGTCATACATTTTTTTCTTAATGTTGACTCCTCTGTAGCTATGATATTTTTGATAAAGTGGTTGCCATTATAGTATAATATTTATGTATACTATTTGTATTAAAGTGTGTGTATGTCTTTCACATACAAATATAAAATGTAAACAACCATACTCAGAAATCACTAACAGTTTTTTTAAAGGTCAAATTTCATTCAGTATGCTTTGTATCTTAGCTTGTTAGAGTAACAGCAGAAATGTTTGTTTTGTTCAATAACATTCCTTTGATACTGACAAATATCTCATATCCCATTATATTGTTTAGGTCCTGAAAGGTGCTACTTTCCCTGAGTACTCTTTTCTTATTAACATATTAAAATCAATGGTACAGTTCATATCTTCCGATACCTAAGCTATATATCTAAATATCAGTTTAAAACTCAAGGGTTTTGAAGTTGAAAGCCTTTGCATGCTAAGCACATTCCAAATAATGAATTTACACAACACATCACAAAACTGTATAAGACATATCACACAACTTTACAAAAGCACATTCAAATAATACACGATTCCCGCAGGTCAGGCTGGTATGACGACAATTTTGTGAGGTAGCTCAGGCCACTCCCATTTTTGCCTCTTTATGAACCTTTATTTCCCTGAAGATGCAGCCCCTCCCCATTGAACGCAAGTCTCATTGAAAGAAGACAGATTTTGGAGTGTGAGAAAGAGGACGGGTTCTCTGCTCACTACCTGTCAGGTAGGGATCTGTTGAGTAAATCTCTTAACTAGTCTGTACTTTAGTTCCTCATCCCCCAAATGTCCTCGTAACATTTCTGGTCCGTCGTGCTCTTCCAGAACCTTGCCCCTCCCTATGATGAGGTGAACCTCACACCTTCCCCTTCCCCTGCTTGAACGTGGGCAGGTTTCTGACTTTTCCAGTCAACCGAGCATGGCATAAATCACACTACGTGGCTACGTGGCTTCCACGGCATGGTTAGAAAAGGCAATACCGCTTCCTCTTGGCTCGCTCTCTTTCTCTTGGGATGTTTGCCCTTGGAATCCAGCCACCAGGTAGATAGGAAGCCAAGACTAGTTCACTTAGAGAGGTCAAATAAAGAGGCCTACAGGGAGAGGAATCCAGGTCCCTGGCGCATAATCATCAGCCAGACACGGAACGACTAAACCTTCAGATGATTGCAGTTCCAGCCTTGCAGCCTTCCACCGAGGTCTCAGAACACATCATGGAGCACAGGCAGTTTTGTCTGCTCTAACCTGTCTGAAAGCCGGAACCACACAATCCATGAGCAGAAGAAATAGTTACCCCGTGCCTCTGTGTTTGGGGATGATGTGTTATGTGCCCACGGGAACTGGGAGAGATATTGGTACACATTAGTACTAAGGGGTCTGCCATTACAAAACCTAAAAATGTGGCAGTGGTGTTGGGTGGGACCAAGGGGCAGCCTCAAGTTGGAAGAGCCTTGGAGACTCTGTCCTGAGTTTTCCTACTCACAGCCCAGAATTCTAATCAAGGACTCACAATGGTCTGTGGTTGTGATCATGTCTTGAAGTGCTTCCTGATTTGATGGAAAATGGAAGTCTGGGCAGAACGTACTGGTGACTGGGAAAACAGCATCCTCACTGACAGCATTAGGGCCAGATGCCCACTTTAGTATAATCTCCATTCTGCTATTCCGTGATAGGTCTACTTTTCGTACAGAGCTGTAGGATTTAACAAAGACAGGAGAAACTATATTAATGCTCTAAACTAATCCTCATTTTGGAAAAAAATGAACATGATATTTTTGAAGGCCTTCTCAAATGATAAGAGATGAATGTGCTTTTACCACTTTCCAAATATTTTCATCTCCCTAAAGTATTTTTTGTTCTCTTATCCTCTAAACAAATTTACTTCCACCCCACGGTTTATAGGAAGAAAATAGTTGTCAGGAATACAATATAATTTATCAGCGTTACCATTTTGTAGCAGTTTTAAATATTTCATTGTTCTTTTTATGTGGGTAGTAGCTCAGCTCGACTGTTCCATCTTTACAAGTTGAAGAAGCAGAGGATAGATACAAATTCCCGCGAGATTCCCAGGTCCCGGATCCTATCCTGGGGAAGGCTGGCTAAAAGGAACACTGCTGTGATGTTCACAATAACTCAAGTTTGTGAGCTCTGTCCTTCCTTTACTGCTCTCTTTTGTTTTGATTTTTCTCTCCCATCTTCTTCTCTGCCCCTGAAGTAAGAAGGCAATTGTCACACTGTGTACAGGTAAAGATAAAACGGTTTAAGGAGCACCCGAATGATGCCTCCCGTCTTTCAAATAAACACACCAACAAGAGCCCAAGGAGATTTATCTTGGCACTTTGCAAAACCTTTTTGGTTCACTTATTTGTTTTTATTATGCCCACCCCACCCTCTCAACCTCTTCGTTATACTCTGTCGCTGCTGGTTCCTGTTTATCATTTATTTAAGAGGTACGTTTTCATCCATTCACGAAAAGGTGACACCACATCCATTTCGAGTGACAGTTACCAAATAGGCTAGTCTAGCCTGATTAAGTGCACAGGGAGTTTCTTTTCTTTTTCCTTAAAAAATAATTATTCACAAAGACTAGGGGGTAGGGGAGCATGGAAACATATTAGTCTTTTACTGGTAATAGTTAAAATTTAGTTAACTTTCAAGACCTTACTAATTGGGAAAACTACATTTCTGAAAATATGTGCTTATTTGTCTGAAAAGTGAGAATTGCATTTACCAAGGTAATCATTCAGTAAGCAAAGGAGGGTTATAATCTCACCCTTAAATAAAACATAAACAGATTCTTGGCCATGCTAAGCCTAATGATCTATGAATCAATCAAGTAAAGATTCAGAATTACACAGGGTACAGATTTTGGCAAACGTGCGTTCTCATTCCAGTAGACCTGAAGAGTAGAGTAGCCGTGATGGCTTATGCCCCTCAAAAGTGGAAAACTAGGCCTTCCTCCTCATATGGAATTACATTCATTAGTTAACAATGCTAAGAAAGCAAAATTAAAAGACAGCCTGACTTTCTGTGCTTTTAACGGTTGAGCTTTTGTTTTTCTTTTACATCAAGATGAAAAGAGTTGAGGACCTCAGATGAAGAATGGGTGCCTCATGTTGAAGACAGATGGTTCTACCTGGTTGGTTTCCTCTGCACCGAGAGCAACATAACTTGGGCAAAAGCAACTCTGTGGGGCCGTTAGCTTCCTCGGCTCTCCTTCATGACTGAATCATGAAAATTCACATCACTGGATATACTGCCTCATTGCTCAAAGACATTACTATATTTGTTTGAATTGTTTGCTTTTGTCTTTCCATCTTTAATTGCTGACTGTCTTCAACGGGCAGTCCAAAGATCTCCCTCGCCATCACTCTAAGTCCGAAGACACATGGAGCCATACTCAGGCTAAAGGAGTTAGGCTTGTCTTCAAACACCAGAAAAGGAAAGAGTGAAATTGGAATTCACGATTGGCATTCTTGCTTATGTAGCTCCCATCCTGGTGTTGTGTGGGGCTGTGTGCAGCACAGTGCCCTTGACAGCCAAGGTCTCTGAACAGAGTCTGGTGGCAGTCCAGACTTGGCCGTCCACACTCACAGGTTGCCTATTATCTTGCAAACATGGCGCTGTGGTGGGTAGCTGAGCTCTGAGTGGTACCAGCTTCAGCCACACCCTCCAAGCTCATTAGGCCTTCTCCAGAAAGTGCCAGAACCTGCTAGAAAAACCAGTGAGCTCTTCTCTGAGGCAGTCATTGTTTTTTCTCGCGCCCGATGTCAGTCATGGCCCCTCCAACCCAAACACCAAATCTCAGAGTCACTTTTGAAGTTTCCACCCAGAAGGTCCCCTGAATCCAAGGAAAAATTACCTTATGCGTGACAAGAGTTTTGCTAACTAAAGATAAGAATTATAACATTGGCTAGTGGAGTTTTTGTTTCATTATTTTATTTTATTTGTCAAAAGCCTCTATATGTGATATAGATATATGCTTTTCTTCTTATAAATTCCAGATTCACAAACTTAAAAAAAAATCTATGTATGAAATAGGGAATGTAACTACATATATAGTGTGAATGAATATAAAAGTAAATAACTAGAAAAACGGAAAAAATACACTAAATGTTAGTAGCAAGCACTTATCAGTTGAGATATGGTACCACTAATCCTCATTACTATTCTCAGAAATGAACATGTATTATTTTTATTATTAAAGAAAAATTCCAACAATTTGGATATTAACACACAAGAGAAGAGATGTGGTTTTTCTTCATTTTTCTGAAAGCAGAACTAATATACATTTCAAAAATAGGAAATTGTGTGGTCTAAAACACAGAACCATAGGATTCTAGTATAACTTTTTAAGGAGGCTATCTCTGAAAATACATGAAAATTTTTATTTTAATGAAAAAAAAAACCCAGTAGTTGCTCTCCATGCATTTCTTCTCAAGTATTCTTAGCTTGTATTTACCCTTGATTTAAATATATCACCCTTAATCTATGTCAACTTTTTAAATTCATAAACTTAAATTTTAAAAAATTTAACAAAGACTTACAAGCTGAAAATTCAGATGGCAACATGTTGATGCTAAAAGCCCTGGGTGATGGATGTTCTCTGGGTTTAAAAATATCACTCACTCATGGATTATTTCTTATAAATTGAGTGGGCAGACTGTGTGGTGCCACTTTACCCAAGTGACCCAAAGGAGCATCAGCAATAGTGAAATAAAACTTAGATTCCACTTGAAGGGAGGCAATGAAAAAAATATACATGATCCTCCATGTGGCTTTTTCTACTGAAAAAAAAAAAAAACAAAACCAAACATATATATAGAGAGAGAGCGCGCACACGCGCACGCGAGAGAGAGTCAACTGTGAGAAAAGAGTCAAAGAGGGCCAGACTATGGGACAATCAACACTAAAATTGCCCTGAACTCTTCAAAAAATTCATGTCATGGTTCAACACTGTGGAAAAAACTTGGCATAATCAAATTAATTTTAATGATCACATGTGTTTTAATTGTATTGTGGTCATGTAGGAAAATGTTTTCACTCTCAGGAAACACATGAGAAAGTACTGAGAGGTGAAATGTCACGTCTGCAAATCACTTCCAAATGGTGGCCAAAGCCATGAACAACAGAAAGTATTAAAACATACAGACAGAAGGAAAGCAATAATGGAAAAAATATTAATCATGACTGAAAATAGCAAAGGGTAATGAATGTTCTTTGTGCTATATTTCAACTTCTCATCCAGTCGTTGCTGAGTGATATCTCTTACTCAGAGCCGAAAGATTCGAAAACAAATGAACTGAAGCCAGCTCAGAGAGACTTCCTTCCTCCCGGGGCTTCTTAGGGAGCCACGTGTGTGCAATTCATTCATAGCCAGGTGTCTATTAATGGCTTCAGATAGTTTAGATGGTAAGTACAGAATAGATACAGCAGGGAGACATCTGGGAGTGAAATGTGTGGCATATGTGACTGTAAAAGTAAGAATATAGATGCGCACGGGTGTATAAGAGAGAGACCGTATATGCATATATCAGTATATGTTTATAGTGGTAGTAAATTTAGAAAGAGCTACTTATAATTAAGAGCATGCTGAATAGTTTTAGATCCTCTCTAACAGCACACACCTTCTTACTCAGACATGCTTTCCGAAGATAGGAGAATGATAGGAAGATCGATAGCACTCTAGTTGATTATAAGAGTCTGGAAAGATTAGGTTGAACATTTTCGCAGACTAAATAACAATATAACAAATCGAAACTGTTGAGGTCAAATAAAAGACAACCTTTGTGGCTAATATTGAGATCAGTCCTCAGGCGCCGCACAGATACAGCAAACACAGATGTTCGCTGGCATGTCCCACCTCCGAAGCCACTGGAAGCTATCATTCTCTTTATCTTAAACCCTCTCAAAAACCAGCAAAAGAAAAGGTTCTTTTATTTTCCACCGAACTTCCTGTTTCAATTTATTTTATAAGAAAAACCTTGATATTACAAAGTACTGGCACAGAAATTAAAATCAACTTGAAATTTCTTTGGATAAAGAAAGAATCATTGCCTTGGCCATCTGTTAAATATATTCGAATAGGTCTGGCAGAATATTGCATCTGCCCCTGTATCTCCTTATAGCTTTATCATCTTTAAAGGTCAATTGTGATGGTGTTTATTAAAGAAAAGGACAAGGGAATTTGCTTCACCTTTAAATCTTTCACATACTTTGCCTTAAGCTATCTCCTCAAGACATAGAACCCATTAAAGCAAATCTGGCCACATTTGTGGATTGCAAAACATGCACATTTTCCCTTCATTACGGAAGGATTTGTTTCCTTTTGAATTACTACAGGTTAAAGTGGGAGCATAATTGAAAACTGAGAAAAAAAAATGGTTAACTTCATATACCTTGAGTCTGTTTAAATCATTACCCATCACTAATGGACTTCTTATATCATCAGTTAGCTAAAATAAATGCTTCAAACTTTTGCAAATATTAAATATCACTCAGTCGAGTTCAGTAACAGAGAGTGAGATCATCAGTTAATTTTTTTTGCTGACATTTCATTTTTTATTTAAAAAAAAGAAAATTCATCCTAATTAATGTTATCCTTCAAAGTAGAGGAGTGAGTTGTTGCAGTTTATCAAGCACCTTTTATGTCGCAGGCCTAATACTGGATGCTTTCCTAAGGAAAAACATGAACATTTAGGTAAGTATTTTGTCTGGTACAAGCAATTTCTGGAAATTATTATTATTTGTTTTTCTTTTGGAAATGAGGTAGATACGTTGGCAATGGAGACTGAGCAGCAATGCCCAGAGACGTGGGCAAACATCCAGGAGAAAGTGGCATAGCTAGAGTGAAAAACAGAGAGACGTCCAAAAGTCAAGAATGCCAACTGGGTCAAATGCTATGGAGAGGATAAGATAATCCTGGCATCACGCCATTGGACTTACTGTCATAAATGTCACAGGTGGCCAGTGTGGAAGAATGTGAGGATGAGAGCCAGGCAAGAGTGGCTTGCAGAATGAGGACCAGGAGACAGAGTTTCTTTCAATATTGAGAACTTGCTATCCTTCCGAACCACCTGACAATGAAACGAATGACATAGGAGACAATGTGCTTCCTACCAGAGGAAATGCTCAAGGCAACCTTAGAGGTTCCATAGTGTGATGGCACGGATTTAAGCACCAGTTGGGAGGTGAGGAAGAAGAAGGTGCTGTATTCAACATCTGAACTCCTTGGGGACACAGCCGCTTTATGCGACCTAGGGAAGACTTTAGTTTATATTTCTGTCCATTTCCATACAGACTTGTTTTCTAAATACCAAATTAGCAGTTAGAGCTTAAAAATGAGATATACAGAATCTGAGAACCTCCTGTGAGATTAAGCAAACAAAATTCTTAGGCAATCAGAAGGCAAAAAGTCATAAGAAATATCTGCAAAATCATAACAGAAACATAATCCCCTCAAAAATTTTGGGAAAACTGAAATTTCAATTGACAAGAGATATCCTTCCAAACAGAAGTAGCAATACCTTCAATCTAAAGTAAGTAGGATGAAGGTACAGGGACAAAACACACTGACAGAGAAAGCAGGAAAGAGCTTTGGCTTGAAGAAATTATGGAGTTACAAAATTAAACATATGTTGACATAACCAAAAGATGGTCTATAACTGCTCAAAGTTGGATAGCACAATATCACATCTCACAACGGGAGAGATTCTGTCTGAAAACAAGGTACTTGGAATCCTTTTGCCAAGGCTCCCATATCAAAGATGGCGCCTATTGCTAATAGGCATATGATTATTACAGGATTAACTCAACAAATATTTATGACTATCTACTATGCCCATGACATTGTTCTGGGTCCTAGGAAAATAGTGAAAAAACAGACAAAATTCCCTGACGTAATGGAGATAGTATTCTAATGCAAGAGTTCAACAATGCCAGGATTATTCAGTAAAGTGTGTGGTTAGATAGAGAATGATATGCCCCAAGGAGATGAAGTAAAAGGAAACAGGGGTATGAAGTGTCAGGGGACAAGACCAACCATTCTGTCCTTGTAAATAATTCAAGTGACAAGAAATGCCATGTAAAGGGGCGGGATGAACACCATTAGCCTACTGGACTTTCTAATAGTCCTTCTGCAAATGTCCCCAGTTAGAAATATAATAAATTTCCTGAGGATGTGCCCATTATGGAAGCTTGGCCTTGAGTCTCCTCTTCCGTTCCATACATCCAACCACATCTATACTCCAAATACCTTTCCATATCAAAATTTTGAATCTACTGATGACAGAGATGTGTATGAGAAGCCAAAACATAATGAAAATGTTTCTTAGTGAACATATGTTTGAAACAAAGAGATCTGTGTGAATTAAGTATTTACTATACAGCCTGAGTCTATCAGACTAAGATGGCCAGGTATATTCATTTCACAATAGAAATGATCTTGTCAGTGGCACCCAGAGTAAGATTAATCTTCATTTAGGTTTTCTATATCTAAGACAGTCCTCAGATGTGCCCTACCATCCATTTATTTTGAGAATTTTTTTCCATGCTTCCGTTAGGCTGACCATCTTGTTTTAATGATCAGTTCCCTTGTTTACACATGGTACTGACTTTACTAGAGTTACTGTGATGCATCCTTGGTCCAGGGCACTTGGCTCCAACAGATTGTGCTTTGCTTTTCCATTTTAACTGAGGGTAAATTATTTTCTGTTTTCTAAATTCTTGAGGGAACAGGATGATCTTCACATAGAGTTGAAGCTAGTAATCAGTTCTCTGTGGTCCTTAGGAAGTTCTTCCCATGGTGTCCATATGATGCATTCTCCTATGCATAGATTTTGGAAGCCCGTTCTTCTAGCGTCCTCTTAAGAATTAATACTGTGAGCTCTGAAAGTCATGCTGGTGGTCGACTGCCACCTTAATCCCAGATGAGCAAAATCATTTCACATTGAACCCTTGCAAATTAAGGCTGCCGTATTTCTGCCAGAAATTGTTTTGCCCCAAACATGGGTATGACTAGACCTTTAATTTATCCAAACACAGCTTCCTCTGAGCTATCAATAAGACCACTTTAAAGGTGGGTGGGGAAATAGCACAAGTAAAATATAGAGAATAGTTACAACTGCTGGGACCTGTTCAACTAGGGGAAGAGGCAACCATCTAGCTACCACGTCAAGCCTACCTCTCTTCTTTCCTGCCTGAAATGACTGATAGGAGACTAACCATTTTCCTCAATTACTCACCCCAAAACAAAACTTTAGAGAAGGCCTTCAAATAGAAACACATGTATATTTCCAAATGTCTGCCCTCTTCCTTCTTAAATTACACCTCACACCTGATGCGGATGCTTTGATAGATTTTGTTCTATGCTAAACCCTGTGTGGCTTCTTTTTCCAATTTTCCTCTAAGGTGAGGTTTTAAAAGTTCAGGTCATCAGGGTTTTCATACCCTACACTTCGTTCCAATTCTACCACATCATTCTTCAGAACAGAGTATTTAAATGTAAATTTATTTTTCAGCTTGCCTTGTCACTTTCTTATAGTTGGTAGGCTACCAGGTTGCTCTCACCCTAAGTGTGGCTTAGGGTCAATCTTATGCTACCAAGAAATCTATCCCTTAGTTGTGACCATCCCCATCTCTCACTGTCCAAAGATTCCAATCCATGGCTCTGGGACTGAAGTTTATTTAAGCGGAGTTAAAAGTTATCAGGAAAACCCCAGACAACTGAAATGTCCATATGTTTCAAGAACCAGTATCCAAAATGCATGTGTTGTATGCCCACAATACAGAATATAATTTAATCTTTCTTTAAAAGGCAAGAGAGGAAAATATTTTAATATCATTATAATTTACTGGTGGAAAAATCATGATTCCCTGAAATGTTACATAATGTTTTGTGTAAAATGGGGAAATTTACCAGAATGGTACTGTAGTAATTTGGAGTCCACATACTCATAGATTCTTCTAACTCTAATTTGTCCTTTCCTGGTAGTCAGTGAGATTCTAATGCTTTGTTTGACAACTGAGAGGTGATTTCTTTTCAGTAAATTAAATCAATTTCCATTTGTTCTTGGTCTAGGAAATTTTATTTTCTCTTGTCTTTATTCAATTTTCCATTCATTCTTCTCAGAGCATAAATCAATGCCTTCCTTTGATTTCATGGCAGGTATTCCTTAGTAGAGCATGAAAAAAAATCATTATATTAAACATCATTCCAAGCTTTGAAGCTAGAGTGGTGCAAAATAATCAATATCAAGACATTTCTAACTCTATGGGAAATACCAAAAGCTTAATATTCAAGGAGATGAATACTTTAGGAACAATAATTAGAAGTCCTTGATCAAGTTTACCTTTACCTGTGACATAGACAGCACAGTATTACAGAGCAGGTACAGCAGAAACAAAGAAGAAAAACTCTTGGAAGAACATAAGTCAGAGTGATGATTTTATTAAGATTCTATTCTTTTCCTGTGCAAGTCTACCTGTCTTGGTTTAGATTTGGAATTAAAACTGCATTAGTTTACTAGGCTGTCATAATAAAGTACCAGATGGGGTGATTTAAACACCACAAATGTGTTTTCTCACAACTCTGGAGGCTAGAAGTCCAAGATCAAAGTGTAGGAGGGATTGGTTTCTTCTGAGGCCTCTCTCCTTGGGTTGTAGATGGCCCTTTTCTCCTTCCTATGTCTTCTTCTGTCTTTGTATTTGTGTTCCAAATCTCTTTTTATGAGAACATCAGTCAGACTGGATTTAGGCTCAACCTGGGGACCTCATTTCATCTTAATTACCACTGTAAATATTCTATCTCCAAATACAGTCACATTCTGAGATAATGCGGGTTAGGACTTCAACGTATGAATCCGGACAGGGGAAAGTGGGCACAATTCTGCCCATAACAGGTACAACGATCCCTACAGAACACTCTGTGTGGCCTGGAAGAAATCATGGAGACATTCTGCCAGGACACCAAGCACTGAGATGAAAGTCAGATTCACTTTGTGCACTTGCCTTGATGACGGGTCAATATAGAGAAAACAGGACTGCATACTTGTGGCCATATGTATCAAAATACTGGTGGATAAATGAAAACTTTAGCTTCAAACTTTCCCCCTTATGTAATATATCAGGTAGTTTAATCCCCCCCACCCCCTTCTCTCTCACATACTCACACTCACCTGTTAACATCTACAACTATTTGCATGGTCTTCATGAACACCCATATTTGAAGTTGGTGTGACTATTGAAAAGAAGGATTTATTTTGACCAATGAGGTCAATATCATATCAATTCCAAGTATTTTCTTTTTTTTAAAAAAATTTATTATGTTATGTTAGTCACCATACGGTACATCTTTCGTTTTTGATGTAGTGTTCCTATCATTGTTTAATTAATAATTTTATCCTCATGTTGCATAAACATTTTCACCCTTCTAAAAATTAGTCACCTGATGCAAAAACAATGGATTAAAAAGTCAAAAATTTGCTTAAAATGATTATTTAGCATCAAACAATAGAGCTCACAATGAAGTGGATTTTTTAAATAAGAATTCATTTACACCAGTCGATATGTTTATGTAGTACTGGAAGAAACTAGGGTAATGACTTCATGTCAGAGCCTTATGTCTGTATTACGAATTTTTATGTGTAATCCAGGTGACAAGCGGTATGATGAGTGGAACCAAGAGCTAAAATGTTTGGACGTGTATTTCAGTAATTTGAAAGCCACTTTAAAAGTCCTCTCAAATAAATTTATAATTGCAGTTTTTAACTGAGATCCTCTTAGAACATGAGCCCTGAAGTGCACTGAGTGCAGTGAAATCATTGGAAAGTGTAACAATACAGTGAGTAAATGCTAAATTCCAATCTAGTCAGGTTAAAAGGGTATTGTGTTTGTATAATATCAAAGAACCATACATTTAAGAAAATCCAGTGAGCATTTAACTGATGTTCAATAATTTAATTGATTGTTGTTCCCATTTGCAACAGACTTGTCAACATGTAGCATTATACAAAAATATAGATGACTGATAGTTTCACTTCTTATTGGCAATTTCAGGTACCCTCTAAACTCATCATTTATTGGTTTTCAATTTACTTGTGCAGTTGCCCTTGATTTCCTTAGTAAAAAATGGAGAGAAACACAAACTAAGGTCTAGGGAAATCTCTAGGTGATTGATTCTATGGCTTTACCAAAACATGAAAGCCAAGGACAATTAATTATGGCTTAATTAATTTCCATCATGGAGGGAATTCTTTATATAGTTGCTGATATTAAAAAAAACCACAGCAATCAAAAATTTTCTTGTGAAGCACGCTTTTAAGATGCCAGAATATTTTAAAAGAAAGATATTTTCAATAGAACTCTTATTTAGATGAAGGACAGTGTCAAACTTTAAAGAACAGAAAGTAAATAGAGTAAACCAAATGGTGCTAAGCTTTCACAGCTCAATTATTAGGCCTGCTTGAATGAAATAAACATGTCAGATCAAGACATTTGTTTTATCCCAATTTATGTAGATGAGCACCTGGTAAACTAATAACAGTTTAACAGCACAGATTCTCACAACTATTTCATTTAAAGGCTTTTTAAAAATGTTATTTTTCAATATTATGTTAAAATCATATAGACACAGATATATATCTTTAAAAGATATGTGTGTGTGTGTGTGTGTGTGTGTGTGTGTGTGTGTGTATTTTTATATATAGGGGTGCCTGGGTGGTTCAGTCCGTTGATTGGCTCAGGTCGTGATCTCAAGGTCCTGAGATCAAGGCCCATGACAGGTTCCACGCTGAATGTGGAGCCTGCTTGAGATTCTCCGTCTGCCCTTCCCTACCGCTGGTACTCTCATTCTCTCTCTCAAAAAAAAAAAAAAAATACATATATATACACACATATATGTATATGTATATATACACACACACAGAGATACATCCTCATGTATATGATTACATACATGAGGAAGTATCAGTACATATAAAATATATAAGATTTATATAAATGAATACATCTGTATATGTACATATACGTGCCTTCACACTCTTCAGTAATTTTATAGTCTTTGCACGTGTAATAAATCACAAATAACTGATCTTACATAAAATGTAAATAATCATATAACCTCTCCTTTTAAGTGGACTGTTTTTCCAAAAATATGGTATTTGCTGAGAATGTATATTTCCTATAACCATAGCAGCATCCAGGATATTGTTGTATACATATTAGATATATACAATATATGCCTCTTTATATAATTTAATTGAACAGATGAACATATGTATTTTGTAAAATGCAGAGGACATGATATTGTGGGTTTTTCCCCTTATATTCTGCCTTTAGAAAGAAAAAAACCTTGAGGGGCACCTGGGTGGCTTGGTCTATCAAGTGTCTGCCTTGAGGACAGGTCATGATCTCGGGGTCCACGATCAGGAGTCTGCTTCTCTCTCTCCCTCTGCCCCTCCTCTACACTTGTGTTCTCTCTCACACACACAAATAAATAATTACATAAATAAAATCTTTTAAAAAAAGAAAAAAAAAACCTTGAATAAGGACCAAAAAAAAAAAAACCCCCACAAAAACAAAGCAAACAAATAAGAAATGGCTTTTATCTTTTCTTTTACATAAATGGATGGTGTTTACTTAAGTTATTTTGATAGTTTTTAGTAGAAGTAAAGACTCACTGAGGTCTATACTCATCCTTTTTTCAGCTTTATCATAAAAAAAAGAGTTAAAACATGGAGTAGTATGTAATTATTTAACAAAATGTGTAAGAAGTTGTTCAAGGCATCTTTAAAAACTAAACAAAATTTGGAGAGAAAATCAAGCAATTATATAATATATAATACAAAGTGTTCTATTAAAAAATGAGAGAGTTGTGGCATATAACAAATGAGCTATGAATTTGCCAGAAAATAGACATTATGGGGGTTTTCATTTACAACTGTTATGCTAACAAATGATATTCTATTATTTCTATCTCTGTATCACATTCATTTTCTTCTCTTTTTTTTTTAAGATTTTGTTTATTTATTTGACAGAGAGAGAGAGAGACAGCCAGCGAGAGACGGAACACAGGCAGGGGGAGTGGGAGAGGAAGAAGCAGTCTCCCAGCAAAGGAGCCTGATGTGGGGCTTGATCCCAGGACTCCAGGATCATGCCCTGAGCTGAAGGCAGACGCTCAGCGACTGAGCCACCCAGGCGCCCCTCTGTATCACATTCAAATAACACAGTGCAACAGTTTAAAAAAGTAACTTCAAAATAAAGAGAACTCTTGAATTTTTTAAAAAAGATTTTATTTACTTATTTGAGAGAGAGAAATTGATGGACAGAGAACAAGCAAGGGGAGGGCAGAGGAAGAAGCAGACTCCCCACTTAGCAGAAAGCCTGATGTGGGGCTCGATTCCAGTATCCTGGGATCATGACCTGAGCCAAAGGCAGACGCTTAACTGACTGAGCCACCCAGGAGCCCCTAAAACTCTTAAATTTCTTGAACAATATCAAAGGGAAGTTATAGAGCCTGGCAATATCTAAAGTGTCTTTTCCATCTCTTCTATTTCCCTCACAAATCACACCTGCCTTTCCATTGTCAGTACCACTCACCTATTCATTGGCTAGAAGTGCACCCTGCCTTGCAGGAGCTGCCCTAGAAATTGAAATTCTTACTCTTCCCTACAGACTTCCCCAAATCATCTACCCATGCACATAAATGAGTCCTTTTCTTCCTACCTTTCTTCTTCTCTACTCAAGACAGGGTCAAGGAATGGGAATGAGAGTTTGTGGCTTACAAACAAGAAGGGAAAGGAGACCCAAGAATGTGGAGCATGAATAGGAATCCAATGAACACATTTGCCTTTGCTGGAGGTCTGTCTTTAAAAACGAAACAACAACGAAAACTCTAGATCTCTTTTGAGAACCTGGTTCAAGAAATTCCTTATTGGCAACACCACTTATCTTCGGATAACCAACTAATTAAGGAGAAGAAACCAATCAGTCTTCAATTTCTTTACTATGATGTATTTCTTCAGGGTCCAAGCATCAGTTTTACTTATACATCTAGTTGATTTATTTTGTCAAGGAACTTCTCAAAACAAAGCATAGGAGACCAGTCACACTTCAGAATGAGGTTTTTTGTTTGTTTTAATCTGATAAACAGCCCTGAACATCTGTTTAGTTGAACTGCATTAACCATCTTAGATAAGAAAGAACTGATTGTATCTTTATGTCTCTGAAAATGCATGAATTATGACTTGGGTGTGATATCTTTGTTCTAGGTGTATTTGAATTTTTAAAATTCTTTGCTTATATTCAATATTATTGGTGAGTATTTGAACGATTAGGATTATTATGCGATTGCATTATATTTTGAAATGTCAGGTCATGGTTTCAAAACCCTCTCCCATGTTGGTTGGCTATCTAAATGATTTTCTGACATTTTAGCTGTCCAAATACACAATGACGGGATTGTATGACCACCAATTTGAAACTACATCACAGGTTGCATATGAACAGAGGGATCACTTATCACTAACTCAATATCTGAATTCCAGAAGACGGCTAAAATTAACTAACATGTTCTTAACAGGTTCAAATTTTACTACTATTTCTTAAGAAAGAGAATCAAGAAGGTCATGTTATGGGAAACATTACTTTTTAAAATAAAGGACATGAAATTAGCATCCTATGTTTCCAAAAACCCCTGACTGTGAATGGATGTATGATCCCTGATTTCATAAATTGAGAAAGGGATTGATGCAATTCAGAGTTTGGCTTTCTACCATCAGTGGTGATAATCAGATGATATCTTAATTGTTTAGCAATCTTATGTACTTAGAATAAATAGCACAGCTTAAAGAGACAAGGGAATTGCTCAAAACTTCATTCCTTCCCTTTTCATTCCATCTCTTCTATTTTTTCCCTCCCTCTCACTCTCTCAAGTCAAAGCAGAATGTGCAGTAGGTCTTCAGATTTGTCCAATTAATTGAATATAAGAATGAATGGAGAATAATGTTTATTCTAAAATGGATGGGGAGAAAGACAAAACAGAAAGCTAACTTGGCCTGGTGATATAACATAGGTACTCTTCTTCTTTAAAGACAAATGGGTTAAAGATTAAGCAGCCGCAGATTATGGGTGAATGTGATGCTTAGATAAATTGTTCTGATTGAATTATTTACCTCCCTCTCCTTTCACAAGGTATATTATTCAGATTAGCACAGAGGTAGACACAAAGCAAAGCAGATCTCCTTTAGTTTTGGATACTATGTGAATTTATGGCCTGGCAAAGATTGTTCACAGCCGTGTGAGTAGTTGGAAAAGTTGCTGAAAGAAGATATACTGCAAACATAACAGGACAGAATGTTGGTAGGGTGTGACATTTGGGGCTACCTGTGATGAAAAGAGGGCTTCCTGCTCATGCCCTACTCTTGGCAAGAGAACCAGGAGCTGACTATTAAGCCCTATGTTTTCCATTTTGATAAGAATTTCAGACTCATTTAGAACCGATTCAAATGGAGTCCTGCCATTTTTAATAGCAGCGACATACTGAATCTGTAGCAAGAAACAACATATGAAACTCTTCTAAAAATTGGTGATTCCATATGAAGGAGAAGAAGAATTAAAGTCTGATATCTGAAATAATAGTTTTCTCTTCGATACTGCTCTTACTGCGTTAACAGCCATGATAATATGATCCCTACCTATATGGTCTTCATTATTTAAAAAGTCCATTGTTGCTAGGGTTGCTGGAATTTGGAAAGCACTAAAAAAGAGTAGAGAAAGGGATATCATTCAATACTGTCACTTCATAAATCATTAATCTCTATATTAGGATTACATCATGAAAGTCTGTCTGAAACTCTATTATTAAGTAGAAAATGTCCATATATGGCTTCCCCTCATCCATTCTTCTTTACTTTTCATGTGCATTTTGTCTTCCTCTACTGGACCCACAGACAACCAGTGGGTCTTGCATTGTTTCCTCATAATAAATAGTTAGCAGCAAGAGAAGAGAGAAGTTTACCCCATCTAGGTCTGGGAGGGAGAGCAATCTGAACAAATGAAGGATTTTCAGATAAAGTAGGGAGATTTCATACAATAACGTTATGTTGGCATAAGCTCTGGCTGGGCTGCAAGCAGGACAAATCAATAACACCAAAAATATTCTCCCTACAGGGCTAATTTACATTAATTTACAAAATTCAGATCCGATATAGTCCCTTCTTTCCAAACAGCTTGGACTTTCATCTCTGTTTCAACTTTACTTACCCCAAAAGCAAATCAAAACATTTGCCTTTAGGAAGCGAGAAACATACGTCGGTCTATAGCCTCTATGTGCGCTATTCGTGGATTCACGCTACCCAAGAACCTTAACATGCATATACAATTCAGTGCCCTTCCAGTCAATTTTATCCCCCAAAGCTTGTCATAATCAACAGAAATGAAACAAAGTAATTTTTCCTCTCGGGACACACCAATCAAGCTGGCAATATGGGTGATTTGGGCCATTCTCTTCAAGTGCAGAGAGTGCTCTGGTTTCGGCATTAGGCACTAATTCAGTTTGTTTGGCTGTTAGAGCTGATCCTCCAGGCATAAAGGATGTCTAGTCATCAGACAAACAGGATTACTCTATCTTGGACTTCTGCCACTGGAAACCATTAGTGGGGTGTGTGGTGGGCGGCAGGGAGAGTGGAGATACATTTGGGCAAATTCGGGTGACTATCCTTCAGAGAACTGTTTCAATGACATAGACTTAAATTTACTAATAGGCTTTGAAAGCTAGCCCTTCTCTTTGTCTCTTACCCGTTCTATACAATTTGGAATGAGTTGAATTGGAAGGGGCCCTACAGGTGTTCCGAGCAAACCCACCCCCCCCCACTCCCGGGGCGAAAGACTTCTCTACAAAATATTTATGGCAAATCACTGTCACAGACTCAAAGACAAAAATAAAACCAAAACTTATGTTGAGGGAAAACTTAAACATACTGTTTTTACCTCTTGGCGATAGTGTACCCACCAGAGCAATGAAAACCAATAAATCAAACCCCCGTTTCTTTTTGACAGACCTGGCAGATGATGGAAGACAACAATTACATTCTCTAAGTTCACTTCTTCTATGATTAACATGCACAGCTTTGTTATTTCCAAGCCTTCTGAGTGAGTCAAATAGCTTAACCTCACATATCTGTGGGGCAGACTGTACCTGGAAATCCGGTGTCCTGGAGAAATCCTCTCCAGCCTTGTGACTTACGAGGTCATTGAGGAGAGCCTGGTTGGGTTGGAACCATGCTCCCTGCTTTCAAAGTCAGGTGCTTTCACACTCCGACACGTTCTTTTTAGCACATATGGGCACCTTATTTAGGATGACTTCTTCCCTGAGCTGTATCAACCCAAAGATAAATTAATTTATCTGTGAGCAGCAGTGTTTCTAAAACAAAAGAAAACTGCTCTAAATCTAGAAATCGGTGAATGATGCGAGTGTTACAATCACCTGAGGCAGTTGCACTGCCCAGCACATCCCGTCCTCTCCCTGGTCCCTCAGTATGTTTTCACTTTTATTCTGATTCATCCTTGATAGCAGTTGCACTCTGAAGCCCTCTTCACTTGAAGTGATAATTATATGGTTTCCCAGACTTCAAATTGGAATCCATGCAGGGAGGTACCAAGCTATGGAGGTGTGGCATGTTTGGGGCTGGATGTGAATTTGTAGGCATAGCAGTGGTGAGGCCGTGTTGTCACATCGGCAAATTAAATAATTAAAGCTATTTCCCCCATGCATACACCCCACTCTCTTTACGGCTAATAATTATAACGATGCACTTGGATACAGGCAAGGATAGTATTAGATAATGCCTGAAATGTGAAGTGGCCTCATCAGACCCCCAAGGCGATGCATAATTGCCCCATTTCTGTGCATTATCAGATGGCAGACAATGTTACTGAATGTGATTACTTCAGTATTTTCATTTTTCATTGGGTAAAGACATTAAATTCCAGCTCCAGGAGAGAGCAGTCTCCAGCGGGTGGAGGTGTCCAGGCAAGGATGAGGCCGTGATGGGGGGAGACTTGGCACTTCCTTGGAAAGGGTGAGGCTTGCAAATAGGACATGGGCGTTTTTTCTTTCTCCTGACACCCAGGGAAGAAAAATTTCCAAGTCCACGTTTTCTAAGGAAAGCAAAAGCCTCTGTCCTCAGTTCACGGAAGACATTGCTGGAACCAAACCTTTGCTGATGGTTTGTAAAGCTGTCGCATTCATTTTGATGCAGAGAGCTGACTTCCGTCACTTCCTTCACAGGGCAGAAAACAGGAGGCATTTATGATAAGCCTACGTCACATGACCAACAGATGTTCTTGGGCCATAGTGCATTTTTGCTGTAGTCGCGGCTACGAGCAGCCACGTTGGATGTGTGGCCGGCGCTAGGATGGCAGAGTGTAAAAGACACCAGCCTGCGAGGGGACTAGCCGTGTCCTTCGCCATCTAGTCTCTCCTGGAGTAGGAACCAACTGTTCTATGAAGGACTGGTAACAGGTCACAGGCAACAAGCACTGAATTCCCCTGCCCCCCCCACCCTGACACGTCATAAAGATTTTATTTTGTTAAAGGTCATTACAATGGCATAGTTGGAGTTCAGTGTTGTGGAGGGTTTCTCTTTCTTCCTTCCTTCCTTTATTTTTCTTAAGTCACAGAATTACTTTTATGAAATTTCACTTGGGCTCACTGTCCCCAGGAGAAATGGCAGATTCCTTAACACAGTTTTTCCTAATCTAACTACCTGCTTACATCTGCTGTCCTGTCTCTTATCCTTTCTTCTGGCTCCTATGTGGCATGACCATCGCTGTCTTCTCTCAGGGATTCTGGAGGTTTGACTGGAGGCTTTCAAGACACTTCCCATCACCACTCTCTCCCTTTGCCCTCTTGGATTGGCCTTTCCCATCATAGGGCTTAATTGTCTATATTTCCACCCTGAAGGTAAGGGACAGTGTGTCTCATTCACCATTTCTCTCTTACCACCGGGCATTGATTATATAGGCAATCAAAGGTTGTTGAATAAATAGATCATGGGATATTATAAGATTTAATAACCATAATCATGACACATTAAAAGAAAATTTCATTGAGAGTTTAATGTCACATTTATTGGCAATAAGTTTTCAAAAGACTTAACTCATTCCCCTTGTATCAGGTACCCACATAGGAGAAATTTCTTCTAGAAAAAACTTTAGGACTGAAAAAACTGGTGTTTTTCTTTCCTTTCCTTTCCTTTCATTTTCTTCTTCTTTTTTTTCTTCTCTTCTCTTTTCTTTTCTCTCTCTCCCTCTCCTTCTCCCCTCCCTTCCCTCCTTTCTTCCTTCCTTCCTTCCTTCCTTCCTTCCTTCCTTCCTTCCTTCCTTCCTTCCCAGGCACTAGCTGAACTGTTCCTTTGTTTACACTGTCTGCTACAAAGCACAGACCCAAATTTGAGGCTGGATTTTGTCCACTAAGAAAAAAAAAAGGCAGAGAGAAAAAATAAATTTTCCTGGGTTGCATAAAAGGCCATTCACAGCCACCTTAGTTCACAAAGCACCTTCTCGAATCATATTGGGGTCCTATTTGCATTTAAAGACATAGTTTAGGGGCACCTGGATGGCACAGCGGTTAAGTGTTTGCCTTCGGCTCAGGGCGTGATCCCGGTGTTATGGGATCGAGCCCCACATCAGGCTCCTCTGCTATGAGCCTGCTTCTTCCTCTCCCACTCCCCCTGCTTGTGTTCCCTCTCTCGCTGGCTGTCTCTATCTCTGTCGAATAAATAAATAAAATCTTAAAAAAAAAAAAAAGAAGAAGACCTTCCCTTTTAAAAAAAAATAAATAAATAAAGACATAGTTTATGCCTTCAACAAGAAAGTATCAGAAGGAACATTCAGATTGAGCTATTTGCTGTTACATGTTCTTCTTAGAAAAGTTTTAAGGGATGACTTTGGGTTAATAGCAGCTGTTTTCCTTAAGAGGTATCAAATGGCCCTATGATCATTTCCCTAATCCTGTTATTGTATAGCTGAACTTTGCTAATTGCTTTGAGCCTAGGTTTTAGTCATATGTAAGCTTAGAAAGAGTCCATGTTTGCTCAGCCTCAAAGAGCTCAGAGAAGATAAACCTTAAAACACGCACTACTGTCTGCTCACCTCTTGCTACAGTTTGCAGCCTGTGATTTTGTATAATATTCTAGGATCTGACTGAAGGTAGAGGAAAGCAAAACCATGCAGCAAATTATTTTTGGGCTACTTTGTACGATTTTATCAGTTCAGCCTTCATAAAGAAAGGTCTTAATTTTAACTGTGCCTCCGTCATCAGCACTTGAATGGGGGAGGTGCAGGAATCATTTCACAGCTAGTGAAATGGCTCCACTTTTTAACAAGTGCCTAAAAATGCACACCTTAGTTTTTACTGAAAACAATAAAAAATAAGAGTTAAGCAAACCAAAGGTCCTAACTCAACGGATGTTAAATCTTAACCAACTACAGCTAGTCCTTCTAAAGGTATGAACCAATAGCACTGACATTTTCTAAGAGAAATTATTGAAACAGCAATGTCATAGGGATTTTTCATGTGTGTTTGTTTACAGACAAGTGAATCACGATATATAAAAATTTGATTTACCACCTAGTACAGTGTTTTGACCATGAAAGGCATTCAATGCAGCATACTTGATCAAAACTATCTGGGGGAGAGACTGCCAGTGAATTTCCATGTCTGGTCCCTTTCTCCTTGATGGGCATAATTGGTGACCCCACCTTTTGAACTGGATGAAGAGATTAGATGGTATTCATGTTGGCTTCCTTAAAGAGAGGTCAGTCTACTATGTATATAAGAAGACTGCTCGCTTAATGTGTGGTGATCAGGAGAAATAACTTGGTAGAGACTGGCCAGCATAAGGTCTGGCAGACCCACATGACTAGTTTTAGCCAAATACAGAAGACAAAAAGTGATGTATGTTGTTTAATCCAAGGTGCTTAAGAGCTGGGATGCCACCCACACAGCTGCTCACACTGCCATGTCCCTGCTGGAGGATGGATGCATGTGGGATTGAAGCCTGGAATGGAGAAAAGCCTCTGCCAAACACATCAGATTTGTGTGAACCAGAAATAAACTAATATGTCACCTCTAAATCACACTGAGGTCCAGGATTCTCAGTCTTGTTAACATGAACTCAGTTCTGAAAACTCAAATGTGTCCTAGTTTCCTTCCATACCTTCTATTTGGAACAAGAGACATAAATGAACATTCCACCTCTCCTTCCTGGGTGCATAAATATCAATCAATCTAAATCCATTCCACTACCAAGTTTTTAGGAAACAGATTAGATGAACTCCAAGGTACCTTCAAAAGATAGGTTTTTCTAATGTTTTAGAGGTAACTTAATTAATTTCCCTAAGATTACTTGTTGGGATTTAAAGAGTATCTTAAAAATAACAAAATAGAAATATGATGAGTCGATGTTCAGTTTGGAGATTTCCTGGAGTAGTAAATAATACAGAAACAAACATTTTGAGTTAAAAAAATGAACGATACAGTGAAACTCGTCCTAAACTTTGCATGTTGGGCTAAGGATGAATTTATTTTCACTGTTTTGTTGATGTTGTTATGTAGAAACTAACTAAAAAAAAGTGAGATTGGGTAAAAATCAGTAATGACAATAGATAAAACTACCTTTGACTATAAATAAACGCTAGCTAACATTTTTGTATTTATATTAAATAAATATTTCCTGAGGTAATTATGCTCACTCACAATGCTGCGTGCAGGAAATAGGGTTGAATAAGCTAGGGCCCATACCCTCAAGGAATTCACTGAGACTAAGGACAACAGACTAGAAAAACACACAATTACAATACAGGCTAAAAGGGAATGCCATAATGTAAGCGTATTCAATAAGTTAGGGGCCTGTGGAGTGGGAGTGGGAGGTGACATGAGCTAGGGAAGGGGACAGGAGTGGAGAGCATTTTGAATCTGCAGGAGATATATAAAAAGATCATTGCACACTAAGATTTATTTCCCTTTGAAATAATTAAGTAACCAAAATAAATAGTTTTCTATCAACTAGACAATTACTTCAAATAAAGGAATGGGAAGGATTAGAAGAGAAGGAGAAAATGCCAAATTGACATATAACTTGATAAAACAATACAGGAATACAAGAGCAGTGTCTTAGCAAAACATTCCACTTGAAAATGTGTCAGGAAACACAAGGTCATTTCCAGCAGGCAATACATAAGAAGAAGATTAATTACCCACAGATGATCTATTAATTATAGACACATATTTATCTATAAGCAAATATGAGAAGTCATATTTCCCCACAAGCCCCACTCCCCGAAGCCTTAAAAGTCTAAAAAATAGTCTAGACTCCTCCCTTTATGAAAACTTTAATTTTGATGATAAAAAGTTAGACTGTAAGTGAAATATTATCCATCCAAAATCTCTACTGAGGACTCCAGACATAAGATAAAAGCAAAGGAAAAAAAATACTCCAGTAATAATGGAAAAGCTTGAGGGACTGGAAGAGAGAAAAATAGTAAAATTGATCTCGGTATTTCAAGGTAAGACAATGGTGAGGACTGGCCAATATTAGGAGAGCTTTGACCTGATTCTTAGAAACTGACACATGTAGAAATAGGTGCTTACCTTTTGATACAAATGCAAATTTTGGCCAATTTGTTTTGTAGGTAGAACACTGGAAAAATGCATGTAATGCAGACTGCATATAACCTTCCTTTGCAATCTCCTGAGTTTTATAAGTAATCTCAAGCACAGCGTCACCCTCATTAGTCAACGAAGGCAGAACGTCAAGGAAGAAAAAGGAACAGCTTTATAATGAGGAATGGATATAATTATAGTTATTATCACAGAGAAAATGAGGCAGAACAAGTTTAAAAGAATGAAAATATGATTAAGAATCAATTTTAAATACATTCTTAACTTGCTGTAAATACCACACAATATGCCCCTGAAAAAAATTTTAATCACACATTTGGATAGGCCCATTTAATTTTTTAAAAAGCCCTAATCCATGGCTGACCTCAAAATACTCAAAACAGAGACCTGCATTTATCTCACTTAATCCTCATACATAGGTAGATATTAATATTTATGTCTCGTTTTTCTTTCCTATGAAGTTATGGTAAGAAACCACTTGTCCATTTTATACAGTTAATAGTTGACAAAACTGGGATTCCAATTCTGATGTCCTACGTTTCTGGGCTACTTTCCAGAAAATTTCTCTTTATTATAGAAGATTTAACATAATTCTTTCCAACTTTCCTAGCCTTCTTCCAGCCCTTCAGAAGAAATTTCAATCCACTAAGAATGTGTTTCAAAAAGCGTATTTATAAGGAAGGGGTAGGATGTTACAAAATCAAATATGATTACTGCCTCCCACCTCCATCCTGCTTCCTCAAGAGAAGCTGTTTTGACATCTTCACTCCATACACCTGCCCTTGTTTATGGCGGGGGGGTTGGAGGTACATAAGTAGGTCACCCAAGAGTTGACTTCCATTTTTTTGTTTCATTCTTTTGTTTTTGTGTGTTTGTTTAATTTGAATATAATTGACACACAATGTTACATTAGTTTCAGGTGTACACCTTAGTGATTTGACAAGTTTATACATTACGCTGTGTTCAGCATAATGTAGCTACCATCTGTCCCAGTACATCCTATGACAATATCATTGACTGTTTTCCTTATGTTCTGCTTTTTATTCCCCTGACTTACTCCTTCCATAACTGGAGGGCTGTATCTCCCTCTCTCCTTCTCCCATGTTGCTCAGCTCCCACCTCCCTCCCCTTCTGGCAACCATCAGTTTGTTCTCTGTATTTATAGTTCTGATCATGCTTTGTGTTTGTTTATTCATTTTTAAAGATTCTATTTATGAGTTGAATCATATGGTATTTGTCTTTCCAATCTGACTTATTTCACTTAGCACAATACCCTCTAGGTCCATCCATGGTGTCTCAAACGGCAAGAGCTCATCCCATTTTATGGCTGAGTAATATTCCATTGTGTATATGTACCACATTTTCCTTATCCATCTGACTATTGATGGACACTTGGGCTGCTTTCAAAATTTAGTTATTGTAAATATGCTGCAATAAACACAGGGATGCATGTATCTTCTTGAATTAGTGTTTTTGTTTCTCCTGTGTAAACACTCAATAGTGGAATTACTGGATCGTATGGCAGTTCTGTTTTTAATGTTTTGAGGAACCTCTGTGCTGTTTTCCACAGTGGCTGTGCCGATGTGCATTCCCACCAACAGTGCAGGAGGGTTCTTTTTAAACAGAACAGTGTGGAAAACATTCTGGTTGAAAGCCAGTCATCTACACTAGACAAACCCAGAGTATCGTTATTCACAAGGCAGAATTCGAAGGGGATCAAGTGGGCAGAGTTGAAGGTTGTCAGGACCAGAGTGGACCAGTGACTACCCTATTGGCCATCAGTCCTTTTGGTTACCGGATGCTCCAAGTGTCGCTGGCATTGGCACCATGCACCCTGACCTCATCAAACAACGCTGGTCTTGCCACACAAAGAAGTGGCAAGGTGCACGTGGATATGTTGGAAGCACGTCCACCACAGAATGGATTTCTCCAAGATGCAGTTACTTAGGACTTAATGTCAGCGAAGGTGTTGTTAAAAACTGCGAATTATCCTGAAAGCATTTCTGCCTGTTCGACCGTACCATCGTGTCAGAGCAGGCTGCATCTAGTGCTGCTTTGTATTTATAGAGGGCTTTTGCTTGGAGTTTTATTATCCATTTGTCACAAGAGTCCTGAAGAGGTGTCAGCAGCCATCTCTTTAGTTTTACAAGGCAGGGAGGCAACTGAAGACGCAGTGCATTACATGATTTGCCTCTGGGCCCTGAGTCCTAACCAGCCCATGACAGCATGATTTCCCTGCAGTGGGGTGCGGCTGGGGGGATGTCGACCTGTCTCAACATGCCCGCACCCGTTGCTCTTCATTACGCAGCTGATGGGGACAAATGAACGCATGGGATATGAACAAGGTTTTGCTGGGCCATTATTTTGCATCAAGCCAGAAGACTACTTCCCAAAATCTCCACGCAGATGACACTCCCAGACTTCCCAAGGCTGTTTTTAAGTTCCTTCAGGTTAGTGGAGAGAAAAACGAGTAGAGAAGGGTCCTGTGGGTCTGGAAAGCATTAGTGGTAAATCCTGCGTCTAAAGCTCATCAACACCACTTTCCCTTAATGAACATCTAATCCAGAAATACAGCACAGTCCCCAGGGGCAGGGCGACACAGCTGCTAGCCACATCCCAGCGGGGGGCCCAGCTTTCTGGGAGGAAGACTGAGGGCTTCTGCAGTTTCCATTATGCTCTTAAAATCGTGCACGGGCATTTGGAGTAAATACAGCCAACTGACTTGGCTGAAGGCAAAACCAATCTGGACTTTTAGCTCTCCCCAAAATGTTTAAAAGCAAATCTAAAAAAAAATGTATGCCTATATATATATAGGCATATATATATATATATATATATATATCTACATCTCCTTTTTTATTATCAGCAAATCTTTGTTGAGCACTAAATACATTTAGGTGCTAAGTATTGAGAGTATAAATATTTGGAAGTAAACAAGGTATCTTTATTAGAAGAGAGATCCTAGTAGGAAGACCAGATATATGAACAGATAATCTAAAAATGTTTGCATATATGATATACCTCTGTGTGCATACATGTAGCTCCTTTTTATATAAGTTCTACAAAACTTTGGACTTCCTGTCAACAGGATTTCCAGTGATTCTCGGGTCCTGGTATTGATGCCTTTGTGGGGTCCCCTCCTACAATGAATAGGACCGACTTGTGTAAGTAATAAAATATTGCAAATATGATGGCATGTGATCTCAGGCTAAATATAAAAGACACTGAGCTAACGTCTTGACTGAAACCTCGTAGGAGACCCTGAGACAAAACCACACAGCTAAACTGCCCCCAGGTTCCCGATCCACAGAAACTACGCGAGACAATTTAAAAAAAAAATGTCCTTTAATTGTCAATGTCTTAAGGGAATTTGTTATGCAATAATGGATAATTAATATGACTTCGATAAGGTAAATTAGCGTTACCCACGTTGCTATTCAGTCGAGAACAAGGCATTAGCTTTGAACTGCTATTCTGGGTTTAGTGATGAGTTTGGTGAGGGGACACCTTGTCTAATTACACTATTGTCAGAAAATCATATTGATAGGATGGGTAGTCCGAATTTAGGATTCAGTCTACAGCCATGCAGTGTACAGTTTTCTATCCTTTAGAATACTAAGTCTGACTTAATCGTGCTCTCATCTATTCACAAAGTCTGGAATACTGGCATGATTAAAAATATATTTGTTACTACCAAGTATTTTGGGGTTTATGACATTTATTAGAGATGATTGAGCATAATTCTTATTCACATCCTATGAGTAGGAGAAAAAGAAGTTCCAGCACATGTTCAGGAAAATGATCAGTATTCCCTGGTGTGCCTTTGAGGAGTATGTACGCCTAGTAAATGCCAGATCACCTGCTTGTCTCCATGGAAAACGACTGGACGTCAATTCACTCATAAAAACAGCAGATGACTTATAATATTTTAATATTTTGTGAGCATTCTTTGATAATTTCATAAAGGAGGCGAAGTTTTCACTTACGTTTTACAAAAGGCATGGAGCAGGTTTGATTGCAAAACAATGGAAGGGGTTGCCTAGGAATCTCAAATAATCCATACAGTGCTCAGAAGTGGGATAGGGAGGCCAAGCAGAGAGTGGGTGGGTTTCCCAAGAGGGTGGCTTGTCTCACTAGAGCTGAGGATGGACACGTGTAAATAGGATGGGATGAGTGACACAAGGCATGACGAGCTTAGCTGGAGGAGGGGGAAGTGGACACACACAGGTGTGTGTTTCCAGTATGTCTCATTTTATGTAAGGAGAAAAGAACACCAAAGGTGTGAGTTTAGGAGAAAAAAGGAGATCGGGGCACAGAAAACCATTAGCCCCTTAATATCTGGAAGAGAAAAATAAATGTAGGTGGGAGTCAAGTCATGATCACCTGGAAGAAGTAAGGCAGAGACACAGACGAGCCCACCTCACATTCAAAGCTACTTGTTTCCTGATCTGGACCCTGTGTATTCATTTATTTTATTGTGATCTCATTCAACAATATATTCATACTTAATAAGGATTTATGGGATGTTTTCTCTGTAGTCAGTGTGCAGGGAACCCAGGATACAGCTTGCAAAAAGACAACCTGGTCTCGTATCCTCTGTAGGTTTCTTCCTCCAGTTCTCTCTTTCCCCTATGATCAGTCTCTGCTTCAATCTGATTCCCTGCTCCACCATTACTGAACAGCCCCTAATAACCACACAGACATAAAATTCTCCCTTCCAAAATGTCTTGGCAGTCGTTGTTTGCTCCTTTTCCATCTCAAGTGTCTGAAAAGAGTAATGATATTCTTGCTTCATTTAATTTCTCAGTTCTTGGCACTCTGGCTCTCTTCTGCCTAGGCACTGGATGCACTCTAGACCTCTCCAGAAGCTTGGTCATTCATAAATTCCTTGCTAGTGCTCTGTGACATTTAACATGGTTTTCTACAATTCTTCCACTGTCTTGGGCAACACGACCATCACCTAATTCTCTGGGGCTTTCTTGTCAGCATTGAATGGCAGTGTTTGGCTTAGAATTCCACTCTACGCCCTCTCTCATTTCCACTCCAAATAAGAAGGGATCCTTCGACTACAATTCTAAATAATAAGTCATTGCAGAAAATATTTCCTACGTGCCCACCGTGATCCGGGCGCAGACCTAGATGCTGAGGATCCAAAAATAAGCAAGCAAAGTCCTTGGCTTCCTGGAGTTTATTTCTAACAAGGGAAGACAAGAAATACTAAACATGTCCAGAGGCTATCCGTGCTATCATGAAGAGCTTCCTAATCTCAACTGTCCTCAAGTTTTGATCTCTCTTAAGTTCAAACTCGCTCTTCCCAACTGTTCTACACATTTCCTGGAGTATTTAAGCTCAGCATGTCCCAAACTGCATTCAGCACCAACTGGCCTCAACCTGCCAACCCTTCAGAAATAATCTCCTTTTAGTTCTCGGTCGCAAAGAATTAAGCCATCATCTACCCACTTGCTTGAATTTTGAATTTCCTGTACTGCCACTGGTATTAGTTTTTGAAAAACTAAGTCGTGTCTTTGCCTTGCATACATTCTCTTAGTAGTTCTCCATACAAAGTCCATCTCCTTGGGAGAGCAGAAAAAGCCTTCCACAACTTACCGCCTGCCTCTTGCCCCTCATGTACACCTTCTGGCATACCCTTTCTTTCCCTCATCCTGGGCTCAAGACTCACCTTTTGCTGGTCATATCCTTTCCCAGTCGATCCCTTCTCCAAGTTGATAAGCTTTGCTCCAGTTTTGCCGTTCCTCAACATTCTGCTGACCTATAACAACCTCTTGGAAGTATGTACCATGCTTGCCTTCCCAGTTGAGATTGGCATCCTCAGTGTCTCTCTCTGTCTCCTTAACATTCAGACACTTACTTTGTCATCGACCATAACCACAGTAGGAGGCAAAACACATTTCATGTTTTTCTCTCACGTTCAACCATGACTCCCTTAAAGGCGAGGGGCTGTTTTCTTCATTTTTTCCCCAAAGTTTAGCACAGTGCCACCCATCAAGGAAGCTCATGAATAATCTGCTATCATGAAAGAGTCACAGAGTCAGCATGCCAACCACTGAGCCATACCTACATTATGCTTACTTGTATTTCCAACTTCTTACAGAAATTATCCAATCGGAATAATTTTATGTAGCATTCTTCATACACAGTCGTGTTCTCTTCTGTGATTTTAAACTTGGTAAAGTGATAACTCAGGCAAGTATCCTCTCCAACCCAGTTGCTGGGGGCAGTGTTTTTATTTATTCTTCTATTTTACTTAAGAGTAGAGCTATGTTGAGTTCTTGCACAGACATTTACTTTTTAATACCAAAGAAGCTTATTAGATGATTGTAAATCATTCTTCAGCAGCCATACCTGCCCCTCACATGCTGGGGTATGAGCTTCCCTCATCTTGTTTGCCCAAATGAAAACAAAGCAACTGTTGTTCACATTTTCTCTCTGAGACCATCTGTCATCTCCCTCAACCTAATTTATACTCTTCATATTTATAGAAATAGGAAAGAGAAGAGAGGTAAACTGCAGAATCTTATTTAAGAGAAAGTAATCGTTAAACTCTTCACTGTTTATGTCATTCTGCAACGCGATCTGCATGTCCAAACGTGTTTGGGAGCATTTTGTGTCACCGTGTACAGCTTTTCTCAACAGTAGCAGTTAAGCTGGACTTAGTCCATCAGAGGCTTTACCCACAGCCGATGGCCACAGTGTCTAGGGAAGACACAGGGACCAAGGCACTGTCAGCTGCAGCTGACAAGTGGGTCCTGAGCTGACTTTATGTTGGAAGGCATGAAAAGGAGGGGGATTGTGGCACTTGGCAAGATTGAGTTTGGTTGAGAATTTCTTTCCTCACAGCAAGACAAAGAAAGCAGTGTTCTTTGGAGACTCTTGGATGCTCTCTCAAAGCCATACTGCTGTGTAGCTATTTTGCAAATGCAGAGAAATGGGGAATGTTCCTGTTCCAAGGTAGCTGGAGGCTGCCTGGACTCTTGACCAGGCTGCACCTCCTTAGGAAGAATGATTAACCTGCCATATGCTATAGCCTGGAACAGAATGAAAGAGGAGATGGCAGGAAACCAAGTCATAAGAAGGTAAATTAGGCCAAATCAGAACACGAAAACTCACTACCATTTATTCATTATGTATTCGTTTGTCAAATATTTTTTGAGTACCTACTTTATGCCAAGCACTGTTCTAGGTGTGAGGGATGAATTCGTGAACAAAGCCAACAACAACAACAACAACATCTAATGCTCATGATTCAACATTCTAGTGGGGGGAAATGCATCAAATTATAAACATCACAAATTAATTATATAGCGTGTTAGAGAGAGTATCAGGTATCACAGAAACAAATAGAAAAGGATAAAGAGAAACAAAAGGGCTAACAGTGAGCTTGTCATTTTAAATGGAGCCACACTGGGCAGGTGACAGCAGAACCAAGAGTTGGAGGAGCAGAAGCGGCTGCTTAGAGGAAAATTATTCTGTGTAGGGGAGCAGACATTACAAAGGTCCTGAGACAGGGGCATGGCTATAATATTTGTGAAGAATCAAAGAGAACCATGTGTCTTGAGTAGCCTGAGCCAGGAGAGGGTTGTACAAAATGAAGATAAAGAGATAACAGACCAGGAATGAGGACAGACCATATAGAGTCTTTTGGGCCATTTTAAGGACTCTCACTCTTAAAATAATGGGTAGCCATTGAAGAATCTTGAGTGCCATTAGATGAGATGATGTCAGCATTTATAGCTGCTACGTGTTTGCCATGTTGAAAACAGCCTGTGGGAAGATTGTGCTGGGTCCTAGCGACTAAAACATTGAGAACACAGTCCTTTTAGTAAAATAGGCATTATATTACCCATTTTACAGATGAGAAAACTGAATGACAGTGAAGAGGAGTAGCTTGAGCAAGGCCACACAGCTAGCAAATGATGGATTTAAACCATGATACGAGCAATAATGTGTACTCCCCTTGCTTTACAGCAATATTGATTCTGGTCTAATTGCACTGATGCTTGGGATTACTAATGGGATCTTAAGTGTATCAGGAAATAGTGCATAGACTTTGGGGCATCACTGCTTGAACTAACTTCCAGACCATATATGACTGATGTGATTAAAAGCTCTGGCCAAAATTGCTGGCACTTTTAATAGTTAACCAATTTCCCACATAAAGAAGAAAGAGTTCCCTGTCTGTCTTCACAGATGCGTCTGCAGATGGCTACATACCCTTTCATGAGGATTCCTGCATCACTGGAGAGGTACAACCCTTGTTAGGTTACTTACACTCCCTGAGTTGATATCTTACCAACTTATCAATAATAACTGTACCTGCTTCTAAAACATACAGTATTTCTCCAAAGCAAAGCTTAGAAAAAACGGTCAAACTGAATAAAAGCAAATACCAAAGTGATGACCAGTGGTATTCAGTGAAGTCTCCCTGTTGAAATAAATCCTCATGATTCTTTCATGCATCAGCTTTTACATATACTTTCTCTGTCTTCAGTTAAGAAATTTGCAGAAAGGCTTGTAGCCATAAAATCAATAAAGTTCAAAAATATACAATAATGACTGGAATCTTAAAAGTTTGGTGCCTACCCTCACACCACAAAATTAAAAATAACAAATAGGCTATGAGGAGTTTCTGCTTAGTTCTGGTCACTTTTGACTTTGGGATGGATATCAAAAGGCAAATGTGGGGAGAGGGTGACTGGGTGGCCCCCAGTTGGTTGAGCCTCCAACTCTTAGTTTTTGCTCTGGTAGTAATTTCAGGGTTGTGAGATCCAGCCCTGTGTCTGGCTCCACGCTCAGCAAGTCGTCTGCTTAGAGTTTCTCTCTCCCTCTGCCCCTCCACCCCCACACGCACTCTCTCTCTCTCAAATTATCCAGATATTCTTAAGTAATTGGAATACTTTAGATCACGATTACTTTAGAAGATAATTTAGAGGATATTGTTCATTTGCCAAATTGTCTGATTCTTTGTTTGCAGGCATTCGTTTTCTAACTGCTTCAATTCCAGGTGTCCTAAATATAATCGTAGGTCATTGGCCACGGCTTTCTTGCGTTCGATTTGTCAAAAGTATCATCCTTGCATTAACCAGAAACAAATCACTCAAACTATAGGCTCATGCCATTCTCTTCAGGGAAAAGTCAACTTTCAAAGGGTGTCTTAATGTGCAAATGAACTGAACATCAGAAATACTAAAGCTTCACTTTGGAAGAAAGACCAAAGGTCTATTTAAACCACATGAGGCTTATAATGTATATCCACACACCAGCATCTGAAGAGGTTTACTCATTTGATGTGAAGCATAAGAAAAAAGAAAAAGATAGTAGCATCCGAATATTTGGCCTCACATGGAGAAGAATATCTGGATAATGGATTTATTAAGAAAACAATTCTGAATGTCTTGAGCATAAAGAACAGTTCCTGTTCTTAGCTCAGAAAAGTGGCCTTGAAGTCTTTAGGAAGAAGTTCCTCATGAGAAGCAATCTCATTAAACTTTCAGTGTGACCTATTTTAAGCTTGACTGGAAAATACATAATTGTTCCATTTGAAACCAGGAAGTAGAGCGAGTCAACATCCTTTATAGCCAAGTCAATATAAAAAGTGCCTGTTTATAGATAGGTGCCATAACTTTCTGCAGGAAAATTGACAGTTTCCAATTTTTAGCATCTGAATGGAACCACATTTGTATGTGAAATTAGTTAAATAGGTCTCATTGCTTTACAGACACATTCTACCTATGTGTGTGCATATGCATTCCATTAAATCATTTTTACCAAATCATTTTATAAAATCTGCCTTTTGCCCTGATTCTTTCCTAATTTTCAGGGAACTTTTCTGTCGTTCCATTTGTATTGCCCTCTGAAGATGGCTCTCAGCAGTTTATTCACCCCAATTTAGTGTTTATATTTTGTCCTTGTTTCTTATTGATTCAAAGCTACATGCAATTGTTTTTAGGTATGTTTCTACATTAAGCAATGCGATCCATCTTTCAAAACCATTTTACAAAGACCAGGGCTGTTGGACTCCTGAGTTATGATGGTGTTTTGTCAATGCAGAGACACTAACTCACCATTTCAATTCACTGAAATCATGGCAAACATTTCCGTGTTTGATTGATTCCCATCAAATCCCAGTGAGTAGCCATAATGAGTGAGTTGCCTGGCTTGCTATGACTGAGGTGTCTAATTCATTTTATTACTCAGAAATATATTTTAACTCTACAGAAATACAATTTTCATTTTTTCCCTACACACACACACACACACACACAACACACATATGCATACCTACATGCTACTAACCTTGACATGTCCCATATGTAGAGGAATTAATTCTATAAGAAAAAGTGGGGTGTTTGTGCATGTGTTTATCCTATCTAGCTATCAATCAATCACCTGCCTCTAACTGTCTATCTATTCCTAATTTATCCTTCTGTACCTAGATAGTATAAAATCTGATGCATATCTAGGTATAGATCTAGACATAGGCGGACAGTGTCCCAAAAGACATGGGGGTAGAAAAGAAGATGAAATTATATTATATCCATTCTACTACTTACACTTAGAAGCCCTAGTAAAGAGCATAGAAAATCAAACATTGGTTCTCCATTAATTTTAATTATAATTGGTTTGAATTTTTGCAAATAGTTCTCAAACTTATTTCTTTTAATACAGTGTATGTCTGAACAAGGTTCATTGGCAACTGGTTAGTTAGCTTTTTAAAAATGTAGCTTCTAATTATCTCTGGTGTTAACCACAGGAATTCAACTTATATTATATCCTGATAATGTCCTTTCAACACTGTGATTATTAAACCATCTGGTTTTCTTTCACAATCTGAATCTGAAGACAACTGTGTTTATTAAGGGCACCAGCTTCTGATAATTCAGAAACTTGTCTCTAAACATGTGTTAGGCGATACGGGATGGGCACGAGGAATAAAAATTATAGACACAATAGCCAGTATGTATTAAAATAGGAATAACAGCAATCAGACTCTACCACCGTCAAATCAAGTTTTGATGGATATAAGCATGTAAGCGATTACCTTATCAGAGAACGGCAGAAAACCAGTTGTCCTGTTGGGCTCTAATTGAGAAGCCAGATGGAGACTGGCACTCGGCGTGGCATTCCTTGGACACGCAGGACCACAGGAGGCAGTGAGCCATTGATTCGTGTTTCTATTTGCACATAGCCAGAAATCCCCTTAGGAGTAAGAACAGATTTCCCAAGCTATGCATATCCCAGCAAACATACTTTGCTCTAGTACACAGCAAACAACAGATTCTGTTGTAACAGACACTTTCTAGTTTTTATGAACACTTCTAATTATTTTAATGTAAGGAAAGGAGGTGAGTCCAAATGTATAAATGATATGAAGAAACTATGGGGAGTAAATAATTTTCCTAAGATCTCCATTTGGGTTGCATAAAATTGCTCATTTAGGAGGCTATTAATGTATTTTCCATGAATTACAACATGGTACTCACTCCATCCTGAGAAGAAAAATATGAAATCTCAGTTAGGAAACAGTGTTCTTGCCCACATGGACATGAATTAGTGAATCTCGGCAGATTATGGAGGTGTGTAAAGAGTAAAAAGTTGTAGCAGATTTCCAACCGGCCTTCCCACATTTAGAAGGCCTTCCAAAGCAGAACAAGCACATTGTGAAGGATTAAAAGTGCAGAGCGTGCTAGTCCCCTTCGCTGTGCTTCTCCAGACACTTCACTTGTCATTTCCCTCCCTTATTGCAGAACGCTGCATGGGAGGAGGGGACAAAGTAAGGACAGTTACAGAAACAGGGGTGGGGGGTCAAACAGAACTGCTCAGGAGGGAGCCTCTTGTTGCTTAAGTGTGGGCAGGCTTTGCAGTTGCCCAGCTGCACTTCGCCAGCCTGTGTGTAATAGAACTGCTTTTCTGTATCTCCAGCCACAGGCACCTAGGGTTCATTCCAAGGTATCACACTGCATGCTTTGGCATCGCATTTGCAATCCAAAGAAACTCATTTGCTTAACTGTCTTTTGCGTTCCTGCACAGAGGTGCGGACTTGACAACAAACCAAGTGGAGAAGTACCATTCAGAAACACTATATATCGTGAACGAAGTATATAGAAAGAATGTGGTGAAGAGAAGGGCCATATGCACCCCGATGTTCATAGCAGCATTGTCCACAATAGCTAAATCGTGGAAGGAACCGAGATGCCCTTCAACAGATGACTGGATTAAGAAGTTGTGGTCCATATATACAATGGAATATTACTCAGCTATCAGAAAGAACGAGTTCTCAACATTTGCTGCAACATGGACGGCACTGGAGGAGATAATGCTAAGTGAAATAAGTCAAGCAGAGAAAGACAATTATCATATGATTTCTTTCATCTATGGAACATAAGAACTAGGAAGATCGGTAGAGTAAGAAAGGGATAAAGAAAGGGGGGGTAACCAGAAGGGGGAATGAAACATGAGAGACTATGGACTCTGAGAAACAAACTGAGGGCTTCAGAANGCTCATGATGGGTGGTGGGGAGGGCACGTATTGCATGGTGCACTGGGTGTTATACGCAACTAATGAATCATCGAACTTTACATCAGAAACCAGGGATTTACTGTATGGTGACTAACATAATATAATAAAAAAAAACATTAAAATAAAAAAAAAGTGAACCCATTTCAAAGNATCAGAAACCAGGGATTTACTGTATGGTGACTAACATAATATAATAAAAAAAAACATTAAAATAAAAAAAAAAGTGAACCCATTTCAAAGAGAAAGAAAGAAAGAAAGAAAGAAAGAAAGAAAGAAAGAAAGAAGAAAGAAAGAAGAGAAAGAAAGAAAGAAAGAAAGAAAGAAAGAAAGAAGTGGATAGAATCATGGCTCCTCCAAAGATGTTCACTTCCTAATCCATGGAACCTGTGAACATGTTGGCAAGGAGGCCTTGCAGATGTAAGAATCTTGAAGTGGGGAGATTAACCTGGATTGTCTAAATAGTCCCAGTATAATCATATGAGTCTGTAAAAGTAGAGAATCTTTCCAGGCTGTGGTCAGAATTACAGGTGACTATGCAAAAAATGGTTCAAAGACATGCAATGTTGTTGGCTTTGAAGATGGAAGCAGGAGCCAGAAACCAAGGAATGTGGTGGCTTCTTGATGGCTGGCAAGGAAAAGTAATCCCCAGAAAGTAGCATAGCCCTGCTAACACTTTGATTTTCACTAAGTTAAGACCCAGGTTAAACTTTTAACCGACAGAACTGTAAGATAATACATTTGCATTGTTTTAAACCAACTGTATGATGACTTCTTTTGGCACCAATAGAAAACTGATACAGTCTCTAATAAAACTATCCTTATAGGTTATCGATGATAGTTTACAACGTCCTTCTACCAAGCCCTTGTTCATACATCTCCTTCCCCTACCATATTTGGGGATAAAAAATATCCCCATTGACTCATCTATCTTTTAGCCGGGAATTCTTACTTTTAATGTATACAGTGACTTTTTTTTAAAAACAATATATCAGCTCCCATTTTAAACCCATAGGATTCTTTTTTCCCCTAAATACACCATTTCAATTCATCTCTTTTTAATGTTTGAATCAGCACAAGGATGGGGAAGAGTAGTTTTCTCAAAAACTAAACTCAAATACTAACACTCACTAAAAGGAAGTGTACATTTCAAGTACATATCGAATATTCTCTAAGATAGAGCATATATTTGGCCATAAAATAAGTTTCATTATATTTAAAAAGATGGTAGTCACACAAACAAAACACATTTTTTGACCACAATGAAATTATATTAGAAATCAACAATAGAAAAGATATCTAGAAAATCATCCAATAATTGGCAATCACATAATTCACTTTAAATAACCCAATGGTCAAAGAACGGTAATTAGAAAGAATTTGGACCAAACAAAGATAAAAACAAAGCATATAGACATTTATGGGATGAAGTTAATGCACTATTTTGAGAGAAATTTATTTCATCAAATGGTTCCATAGAATAGAAAATAATGGTCTAAAACTAATTATCTAAGATGCTACCTTTATTAAAGCTAGAAATAAATGACAAATTGAACTCAAAAAAACAGAAGGGAGAAAATAATTAAGATAAAATGAGAAATTAACCAAATAGAAAACTTCTGTTTTCTAGGCCAAAACAGAAAAAAAAAAATCAATGAAAGCAAAATTAATTCTTAAAAAAGATCAATGTAACTGATAAACTTCTGGCCAGACAGATCAGGAGAAAAAGAGAGGAGACAGATATTACCAATATCAGAAAAGAATGAAAGATATCACTATACATTCTATAGACTTTAAGAGGACAATAAGGGAGGATTATGAACAAATTTATGACAATAAATTCAATAACTTAGACAAAATGGGCAAACTCCTTAGAAGAAACAAACTACCAAATTTAAAACCAAAAGAAACAACCTGAATAGTCCTATAGCTACGAAAGAAATGTAATTGATAATCCAAACAAACAAATGCCTCATTAAAAAAAAAAAAAAATCCAGGAGCAGTTGGCTTCTCTGGTAATTCCTACCAAAAAAAAATAAAGTGAAACAATACTATTTCTAAATAAACTGCTGAAGAAAAAAGGAGAAAAAGAAGAAGGAGGAGGAGGGGGAGGAGAAGGAGAAAGTAGAGAGGGCACTTTTCAAATTATTTAATGAGCCAGCATTACTCTGATAAAATTAGACAAAGATATTACAATAAAAATATTGATTTCTCTCAGGAATATAGAAAAAGATTTTTAATGAAATACAGTCAGAAAAATATAATAAAATGATAATATAAAATTATCCAATGGAGTTCTTCTCAGGAGTACAAAGTTTGTTCAATATTGGAAAAATCAACCAATGTACTTCACCATATCAAGAGACTTAAAGTAAAAATCATATGATTATTTCAATAAATATGCAAAAAGTCTTTGATGACATTCAACATCCATACTAGGAGTTTTCTTAACCTGACAAAGCGTATCTATGAAAAATCTATAGCTAACATTACTCTCAAAGGTGATAAACTGTGTTTTATCTCAAAGACTGGGAAAGTGGCAAGAGAGGAGGAAGATGAAATAAAAGGCATGCAGATTTTAAAGAAGAAACTAAGCTATTTTTTTTTTTTTTGTCAAAGAACAAGATGATCCACTAAAGAAAATATACTAGATCTAATAAGTGAGTTTATGTCACAGGATACAAGCTCTCTCTATAAAATTCAATTACAATTTTACAGACTAGTAATGAAAAAACTGGAGATTAAAATTAAAACAAACATTTATAAGAGTATTATAATGCCACAATGTAGGGATAGCTCTAAAAAAACACGTGCAATACCTGTATTTTATAATTACAAAATATTGCTGAGAAAAATTAAAGATCTAAATCATGAAGACATAGACTGCATTTATGGATTGGGAGTTTCTATGTTATTAAGATGTCCGTTCTCCCCACAGTGATATATATTTATAATATAGAATACATATTTTTATTACACATATATAATATATATTTTTAAATCTCAATCAACATTGACATGTAATTTTTGTATCAATTAATTGACGACATTTTTTAAAATTTACTTGATCATACAAAGGACATAGAAAAGCCAAACTAATTTTTAATGAGAAGAGCCAAATTGGACACTTCCACTACGTGATTTCAGAACTAATGATAAAGCTACTGTATGCAAGGCTATCTGGTATTGACATAAAGTAGACAAACAGTCAATGGAACAGAATAGGTACGTTCAAAATAAATGCATACATGATCATTTGATTTTTGACAATGTTACCCAAGCAAATCAATAGGGAAGGGATACCTTTTCAACAAATGGTGATAGAACCATTGGACATTCATACTTACTCTATACGAAATAATAAAAAAAAAAAAATCAAAATGGATCATAGGCCTAAACACCAAATTCAAAATTACAGAACTTCTAGAAAACATAGAAAAAACATTTTTTTTTTTTGTATTTGGTTAGGCAAAAATTTCTTTTATCGCACAAACCATAAGAGAACAATTTATTTTGTTTATAGAGTAGGGAGTTTCATTTCCACGTTTTCAGTATTGAAAAGATAAATATCAAAATTCATTAAGATTTTGGAGACTATCTCATTTCAAAATAACCAATCTAGAGCACCCATTTGGGACTTCATTATCACTGTTGGGGTCTAGTTGTCTACGTCATGGTTTTTATTTTTACTTTTATATATAATACCTTTTATCTCCACTAGGTATAAACTCCTTGAGAGTCATCTTTGATACATCTTGCTGACATGATTTATTAGATAAAGGGATATATAAGTAAGCTAACTGGCATGGATCCATTTTTTTCATTTCATGATATCACTCAGGAAAAAGTAGGTCACTGTTAAGATAGGAAGATAGGGATGGAGGTCTTAGCTATCGACAGGAGATGCACACACAAACAAGAGCACACTGTGCCAGCTCTCTCCCACCTCTTTTTCAAAACTGATGATTTGGCACAATGCTCCAGTTCTATCTGAACAACGTGGCTCCTTTCACTTCAGCAACCCAAGATTATGAAATATACTCAACAGGATCCTGAAACTTGTCAAATTGGTAATGATGATTCGTTTTGTTCACATGAAGGTTGACGTCTTGTTAATTTCCCTGTTCTGATTCCCGCCATAGTCCTTCACCATTATCTTCAAATGTTAGTTGCTTATACAAAGAAATTTTGTCAGTTCTAAGATCCCTGGCAAAATTCCTTTGTATTAGCAATGGATTATTAACTGTAGGTGTTTCAATGACAATGGAGAGATAAGAAAAGAAAGAACTAATATTTACTGAACTTCAATGCCACGTAAAGCCCTTTATAAGTTTCATCTTGATCAGTTGTCAAAAATCTCATAAAATACTGATGAGTTAGGTATTATTTCAGTTTTAAAAATGAGGAGGGGTACCTGGGTGACTCAGTCTGTTAAGTGTCCAGCTCTTGGTTTCAGCTCGTCAGGATCTCAGGGTCACGAGATCAAGTCCCAAATGGGCTTCACATTTAGCGTGGAGTCGGCTTAAGACTCTCTCTCCCTCTGACCCTCTCCCACCGCACTCACTCTCTCTCTCTAAAATAAATTAATCTTTTTAAAAAAATGAGGAAATTGTGCTGATACTAAGGGAATATGACCAAACTCAGGAAGAAATTCAGCAGCAGTTTTTATTTAAATTGAAATCTGAGTTCAGAGTCTGTGCAGTTTTTGCTACCTCACCCTACATCCAGGAGGATCAAGAACCTGGACTCACGTCTCTAGCCCCAGCAGGGAATCAAGGCAAAGATGGTGTATTAGTCATTTATTGCTGCATAACAAATTACCCAATTCTCAGCAGCTTAAAATAGAAGAAAGTATTGATTATCTTACATGCTTTTTGTGGATCAGAAACTAGGGAGCAGCAGTGTTAAAAAAAATACTCAGGGGGGTTGTAATTGATGGAGATGATGGTACGACAACATGGAGAGGCTAATGCCAAGAGAAAGGGGTATGCCGTACCATGCAGGGCTGTATGGAGAGTGTAGATTCAGACAGGAGGTAGAAACAGGGGAAATGAGAAAGTAGAGCCTTTACTGTGTTTTCTGCAAGAAAAACAAGGCAGGGCAGGAGATACAGCTTAGAATTGGCTAGCAGAATGTCAGTGGGCTGTGGACTGTAGGGGTGGTCTTTTGTTGTCTGGTACCCGGCTGTGGGTTGATTTAGAGCAGGAGAAATACTGGCTTGGTGTGTAAGAGTTACACAAAGAAGGTGGTGAGTGGTGTGGATTCAGGACTTGTCAGTTGCAGATGCAATGTGTTTATGATGGCAGGTGAGTTGTTTGTTACCTGTAGGAATTAGCCAGCCTTGAGTGATAGTCTCTCCCCAGCAAGCTAGGCCCCTCAAGATTTGAAAACATCATAAAATATTTTAAAAACATGATTCATAAACAGCCTAACTGGGTGGTCCTAGCTTTGGGCCTCTCATGCAGTTCCAGTTAAGATGTCAGCCAGAATTTCAGCCTTCAGCATGCCTGACTGGTGTTGGAGGATGCTCTTCCAAGATGGTTTGTTCACACCATGCCAGTTACTGGTGGGAGGCCTCAGTGTACTTCTGTATTAGTTTTCTATTGCTTTGTAACAAATTTCCTCAAACTTAATGGCTTCAATCCATCTCACAGTTTCCATGAGTAAGGAGGAAGGGTATAGGTTAAACGGAGTCTTCTGCTTGGGTTCATTCCTGAGGCTGGAACTGAGATGTTGGCTAGGCTGTATTCTCATCTCAAGCTCAGAGTCCTTTACCAAGCTCTCACAGATCATTTGCCAAATCCAAATCCTTGTGGCTATAAGAATGAGGTCTTGCTGGATGTTGGTGGGCTGTCTCTCTGAGCTCCTAGAGGCTCTCTTCAGGTCCTAGTCACATGCCTTCTCCTAACATGGCAACTTACTTCCTCAAAGAATCTCTCCAGTCTGCTATGAGTCTTCAATAACAAAATCATGGGAGTGACTATCCTTCCACCTTTTCTGTATAACCACATTTGGTCATGAGAGTAATATAAACTCCTATTCCTACGTTTTGTGCACATTCAAGGGGAGGGGATTATACAGGACGGGTAGACCAGGGGGTGGGAAGCTTGGGGGCCATCTTAGATTTCTCCCTGCCACACTCCCCTAGCTTTCCACAGACACGGACATGGCAGTTGGCTTCTCCCAGAGTACACAATCCAAGAGCAAGCAAGGAGGAAGCCACAAGGCCATTTATGACCTCATCTTACAAGTCATGTGCTATTATTTTGGCTACATTCTACTCTTTAGAGGTAAGTCTCTAAGTTTGCCTTACTCTCGACGACAGAGAAATGAGACTCTATCTTTTGAGGGGTGTTTGTAAAAAAAAAAAAAAAACTACGGATGTATTTTAAAACCACCAAAGATGGCATTTAAAAATGTTAGCTCTTTGTCTCATCTTCTACAAAATGAAGGGTTTAAGCCAGTTGGTTATTAAGATTTTTGCAGTATATGTGCATACATATTTATATATTTGCGTTTAAAGTAGCTTCAGTTTTGTGCCTTTAGAAGGGATATTCACTGGCAAGGGGTGTGGTGACTCTTTCTAAGGAAAGATATGTTTATGTTGAAATCAATTGGTCTTGATTTTATACTAATGCCTTTTCCTTCAAAGAGAAGATTTTTCCTCATTTCTGTAACTTAATTAGCAGATAAAAACTCATATTAATGGTCTAAATGTGTGCATGTTGGGAGGGGGAATTGTCACAACATACTTTGCTACATTTCAAACTGTCAGATTGTTGTTCCTCCTTTCTTTGCAGGAAGATTTTTGTGTGTGTGTGTGTGTGTGTGTGTGTGTGTGTGTGTGTGTGTTTAATAAATCACTTTTCCTTCTGAGAGAACGAATACTTGTAACTTTGTTTATCTTTGTGAAAGAAAAGAGGAAAAGTGTGGTGGGGAACTCAGTTTTAGTCATCCTGACCGCCCTGACATTCAGGGAAATAGAATAATCCATGTCCAGTTTTCCCATCAAAAAATTTCTGTGGTTTATGGCACGTATTTCAGACCCATTACCTCATGAATTTAGTGGATCATGGATTACCCAGCATATAATTCAGGAACATGACCTCATGAAGGAAACATCTTTTTTATAAGACAGCCATGTTTCTGAAATGTAAGCTTATCCCGTGGTGGCTATAGGTGGCTGCTTAGGAATATACATTCTAAAAAGCCTTGATCACTAAGATACCTGATGTTAGACCAAACAGTTCCTTGTGGAGGGCCAAATGAACTAGCAGTATTTCTCTCTGACATTTTGTGAATTAAAGGCTGCTATGCAATCAAAGCATGCATTTGCCAGGGAAAAAATTTCCATCAGAGCAAGCTACAAGAACTTCTTTTCTTCTTTGCAGAGGTCTTGAAAGCAACAAGAAGGCAACATGAATCTCCGAGAATATGGTCTTCTCAAGAGTCTACCCAGCTTTTACTTGGTCTTAGCATTGTTCATTAAAAATAAGTAGCATTTATTTTCAAGAACTCTGAAAGTTTCTAATGCTTACAGATTGAGTTTTTTTAGCATGCTGATGCAATGAAATAAAACTTAAACGTGTATTATTTTTAGCAGCATCACTGGAAAATAATCATACGCGTTTTGTGAGAACTGCAGTTTTGGAACCTCCTGCATTGTCTTCTTTTTAGAGAGAGAGAAGGAGAAAAGGAAGAAAGAAAACGTAAATGTTGGTATTTGAGTTTTAAGCTCGGGCTCTTGTCATACATTATCCTGTAATATTTTTCCTTAGGAGAACCATGCTTATTTTTTTAACAGATTTTAATAATGTATTATGATGTTAAATATTACTCTTTACATATGCTTTAGGTTATGGTCTTTCCCCCAACACACAAGATCCCCTCTTCTACTAGAAAACTTCATGAAAAACTTAAATGCAATGCTTCCTGCTGCGAAGGTTTGAGGGTCTGACACTGAACACGTGGGTTTTCCCTGTCTCGCCGTAGACGCTTTTTCACATCCTGGGCTCCTGCAAGGATGTGGGGAGCATCTCGATAAATTCAGTCGTATTACAGTGTCTACAGATGTATGGGCACTTCCCCACCTCCCCTTCCAAAGGCCCCTGGAGCAGATGTTTGCCGATTGATTTATGCTCCATTATATTTAGCTGTCACTTCACCCAGAACTGAAAATCAGTCATTTCTGTAGGGAAAAAATGGCAGTGCATGGATACTAGCAGTGAAAGGCAGGAAATGAAGGCCCGTCTGAATCTCAACCTGTTATCATAGAAACGTCAGAATTTTTTTCTGTCAGGTGTTCAGTCAACAAATCTGGAATGTGGGGTTAGCATTCGGAGGGGATTCTCTGCCTGCAACCCGACTGTCCCCCTCAACCCTCCAAACACAACCTTCCATTACACCTAGTAGGTCACGGACACCAACGATGGTTTCTACCGTCTTCTGGAAAACCCTATTCCTAATGACGGCTGCCAAGTCAACCTGGAATTTTTAAAAAACAATAGAAGCACATTTTTTGGAGCATTCAGTGGCTTCATGTGCCCCCTGACCCTCACCTTCCCTCTGAGGAAGCCAGCCCCCTTATTAGCCATCATTGTGAGAAAGCACAGGGCCAGGTTACTCCTGGGGAAGTAGCCCGTCACCAATGGGGCCGTGGTGGAAAGCATTCTGTCCCATCCTCCGATCTTCACCCCACTCCCCCACATGTCCTTCACTATAGACACTGAAAAATTTATGGAGTATGGTTTCATTTCATTTTCTATTCTAGTGGTTCCTCTTATGGAGGACGAATTCTCCCTGGGGGGTAACTCTAATCTAATTGAACTTGTGGAAGAAGTTTCCTTTCTGATTAGAGAAACCAGAGCAGGATACAAATGCAGGTGTTAGCTGTCTAGGATTTCTAGGTGAAAAGAGAAAAATGGATAAAAGAGAGGGGAAAACGGAAACTGAAAGCACCAAAGACACTCGGGGCACCTGGGTGGCTGAGCCAGTTAAGCATCTGACTCTTGATTTCAGCTCAGGACATGATCTCAGGGTCCTGGGATCAAGCCCAGCATCAGGCTCCATGCTCAGAGGGGAGTCTGCTTGAGATTCTCTCTCTCCCTCCCACTCACACACACAATAAAAATAAATAAATAAATAAATAAACAAATAATAAAATCCTAAAAAAAAAAAGTACCACAACATATTGGAAATGTCTGTTTTGGACAAACTTTTTGCTGTGATATTGTGACTCTGCTCGCTTGTTCCAACCCTCAGTTCTAGATGCTTTTGGACATCTCCAGATATGAGAATCTCTGCTCTTCAAATATAATACCATTTCCCCCCAAGCCCTTCCCCTTTTTCTTAAATTCCTTATCTCAGTGAGCCAATAAAACTTTCTTTATGGTTCTGTTTCAGCATGGGCTTCATTCTTTGCACTGTATAGCAGAATGTGAAACATTTATTGACACATATATTCATTTTTAGTATATTCCTCCTACATAGCAAGTATTCAGTCACTGCTAGTGAGATTGGATTACCTTTTATTACTCTTTGGAATAACAATTTTTCTCTTTTCCAGGGGAACTCATCTCAATGTCACTGGAACAAATAATTTCATGAGTTTAGGGAGATTCCTTGGTCTCTGAGTGGCCCAGTATGATACTGAGGCCCCGAGGTGTGAGCTGGGAAAGGCTCACCTTACCCTGAGACAGTAAGCATTCTGTAAACACTCTATCAAGACCTCAACACATCATCTGGCACAGGCTGGCCACCCTCTTCAGCCCTAGCCCCTCACCTTTTGCAAGGCAATTATCTTAGTCTCATTCAGAAAAATCCAGGCTTCCCAATGTTTAGGTTAAACTCATTCCATTTTGATTCAACAACCTGTCATTGAAAGCTTACTGCACCCCAGGCCCTTGCTGGGCACTTTAATATGCTAAAGCAATTTAGTCTTTACAAAACCACTCTGCCATAGGCATTGTTACACCATTTTAAAATAGGGAGTACTGGAGTTTAGAGAGGTTAAGTGAGTTGGTTCAAATTAGGCATCCAATAAGTGAACCAGACTTCAAATTCACATCCAGATGTGCTGATTCCATGTCCAACATTCTTTTCACTGTAAATCACAACTGCTCATCAAAACAGATGCAAGTTGTGTCCAGTCTTATTTGATTACTCCCATCTGTTTATTATTCTCCAAACGTTTGTAATTAAAGATTGGGCTGAATCTACCAGATCACATTTGAAGTGCTGTCTGCCACTCTCTGGACAATGTTAGCCAGTGTGGCCCCATTTGATCAATGAATTCCAACACACTAGATTTCAGCTCTATTTATGTGAAGGTATACACCTGCAGATAAGAAGTCACAATATAATCAAGAGATCAGACTATTACTGTAGTGAAATGTTTGAGAGTAGTTCTCTAAGAGAAAAAGGTATTGTGAGCCTGACCCAGGTAAGAGACACATTTTAGTTCATTTGAACTTATTTTCTAAACCCCTGTGTATGTTCTGGAAGATTGCTGAGGTAATGCCATCTTTACTGTCTAATTAAATCCCACACATATCTACATGTTTGTTTGTTTTTGAAAGAAAATCCTTTCCTACGCCTTTTGCAAATAAATTTACTTGAGACAGGGCAGAAACCATAGTCAATTCTTAGCCTTTTGACCCCATCGGAGAGAATAACACAGTATATTTAGTGATGGAACTGGGAGGGAGCATAGCAGTGGTAAAACATGGTGCTGACAGCCTGTCTTGATCAAGAATATTCTCCATGTGTGCTTTGCTGAAACGTTTTCAAAGCACTTTTTCCCTCTATTCTGAAAGGTGTTAAGTATCTCGGAGTGCCAGAAACACATCATTCCCAGCCAACTCTGGTGAATTTTTTGCCAATATTGCATTTCTTCCTTCCTGCCTGAAGGTATGAGGCTAACAGAGTTTTAAAAAGTTCTACATCTTAAGAAGGAAAGCTCGTATTTTATTTTTTCAAAATGTGGTTTATATGCCTTTTAAAATATCAAGAGATCCCCCACTGACCTCTACTCCTCGTTGTTAACTCACGGAGGTAGGCCATGACCTCTGGGGAGTGGCTTGACAATAGACATACCCTACACCAATTTGGAAGACGACCAAGAGTCCAGAAATGTGTTAGCATCTCAACTTACACTAAGTAGATCTTTACTGTGTATAAAAATTTTTAACTCTTGTGGTCACATTTTTAAGTATCTCAGTGTGCCACTTAAGAAGATGTGGCTTTAAAATCTTGTCATTGAACTTAGGATAAAGAGCCAAATACTCAGTACAGCACAAAGACCCACCTGCTGGGGGCCCTCCTTTCCTCTCTATCATCCTCTCCAAGTTCCTCACTCCATCCCTTCCCCCTAGTATACTCATACTCTTCCTTCAAAATTTGTTGAATTACCACTTCCCCATGGACATTTCCCTGCCACCCTTGAATAACAGCCCCAGAACTACTAGTAAATACTTCCCTAGCACCCAGTAATTTCCCATGAACTATCTTCTATAGCTCTTACCATAGTTTTAATTTGACATTTATTTGCATAATTCTTTCATACGCTTATGCCTCCCTCCCTGGGTTCCAGGAAGGTAAAAATCATGTTTCTCCCTCTTTCTTCATTTTTTAAATTCTATTTTTCAGAGCCTAGAACAATGCCTGGTACATAGTAGACAATCAACATTTGTCAAAGAGATGAACAAACAATTGTCTTCATTTTTATTTCTAAATGTCCTGAACAACTAGGCAAGAGCAAACATTTTGGTTTTCCTCCTTTAGGAAAAATCATCATTTTAAGCACTGGAAACTTGGAATATTTGTCAACTCAAAGGCAGAGAGTGGACCAAATGTTCTATCCAACTCTATAGTTTCTCATTTTATTTGATGATTTTAAATGGGTTGTGGAGTCACATGATAGGCAAACAAAAATGTTGGGTCCTAGAGATACAAAGAATAAGGAAGCCCGTATCCCTGCCCTCGGGTTACTACAATTTTAAGGAGAGACTGAAAACACACTGATTTAACATCAAGGCGATGAGGTTGAACATGACAGGTCTTATATAAAAGATGTAAACGGCATGCAGGGGGCAGGGTCATCTCAGGGACCACTCTGGGGGCAAGGGGTTTCCACAGAAGGAACTATCCTCAAGCTAAGACTTGAGTGGGTAGCATGACGACTAATCCAGGTGAATAAGCAAGGAAGGGGGGTTCCAAGTGGAAGTACCATTGCAAAGAGTGCCAGAAGACACAAACCCACGGCAAAGTCTGGCTGCTACAATTCATTTGATATTAGTAAAGTTTAAACCTTGCGTTGGGGGGTCAGTGAAGAAGGAAACTGTAGAGAAGACAAGGGGTGAGGGCATGAAAGGCTCTGACACACCAAGAAGTGGGGTAGTCAGTGTTGTGAACACTCTGTTTCACAGTTGAAAGAACTATTTTATTTTATTTTATTTTATTTTTATTTTTATTTTTTTAAGATTTTATTTATTTATTTGAGAGAGATAGACAGCCAGCGAGAGAGGGAACACAAGCAGGGGAAGTGGGAGAGGAAGAAGCAGGCTCATAGCAGAGGAGCCTGATGTGGGGCTTGATCCCACAACGCCGGGATCATGCCCTGAGCCAAAGGCAGATGCCCAACCGCTCTGCCACCCAGGCGCCCCTGAAAGAACTATTTTAAATGGAGCTTCAACATAGGCTTTATTATTTAAATTTTTTCTGTTATGAGCAAAGAGCCAAACGATGACTTTCATCCTTTAAAGATATAAAAATTAACTCAGGAAAATTTTAGTATTTTCTCAGAGCCTTCTCAGGATCAGATACTGTGGAGTTTAGGGAGTTGCCTAAAATTAATGGAGACAAAAATAAACACACACCACTAAGAGTTTTCTAAAACATGAACCACCAGCTCAAAGAAGGGGTGAGCCCTGTTTACTGTATTCTCAAAGTATTCCTTCACCACCATGGGAAAATAGGTTACAAATGTTATGATTTTCTAAGGGAAATTTACTCCTAAACATTATTACAATAATATCACATTGGAGAAAGGAAAACAGCACTATAACAAATGTGTATTTGATTAAAATGGGTTAGAATTAGTTTTGCTCTAGTTAGAATGATTTGGCCTTAAAAATATATCGACAGTCAAGAGCCCCACTTCAGATGGAAAAATTCTTGGAATGATGGAAAATGATGCTGAACCCTTCTTTTGAAGTTAGGTGTGTGTGTGTGTGCATGTGTGTAAGCATGCACATCTGTGTGCATGCGTGTATGAGCATGCATATAAGTGCGTGAGTGCACCCGTGTGTGTGTGTGTGTGTGTGTGTGTGTGTGTGTGTGTGTACACAGAGGGGCAAGGATGGAGTGGAGGGGGAAATAATTGAAAGGATTTCAGATTTAGGAGTTACCCAAGACTCCATCCTGGGCCCCCTTCATGGCTCATTTTATGCTTCCCTAAACAATTTTATTCATATCCATGGATTCGATCAATCATCACTTATCTGAAAATGAGTCACAAACGTTTATTGTCAGTCCAGACTTACTTCCTGAAATCTGAATATAATTTCCCGACACACCCGGTGTCTCTATAGAGGCTTCAAATTAACATCCAACACTGAATTCGTTGCCTCTCTTCCCACATCCACCCAGGCTCTTTCTCCCCCGGGGGTTCTTTACCCTAGTAAACGCCACCACCATCCACGCAGAGAGGTGGAAGCATCTTTCCACTGCCGCGTATTATACTCAGAATCCAACCCATCAACACGTTTGCTTATTTCTTATAATGTCTCTAATCTCTTCATGAATTTTTATTCCCTCCTCCAAGCCCGCGTCATCCCTCTTCTAAATTACACAGTGGCCTCCTCACTGAGGGGCCCCCAAACATCCTATCACCAGAGGAATCTTTTCAACGTCAAATCTTATCACGTGGCCCACCTCCCACTGGCTTCTGACCAAAAACGTATGTGGCTTCTCCCTCCTCCCTGAATGAATACTAGCCTTCAAGGCACTGCATGGTATGGTCACTACTAACACAATTTAGTCTACTTTCTTTTCCACTTGAACTTTCTCCTTTCCTTCACTACGCCATGTTTCCTTCTACTTTAGGGCTTTTTTTTTTTCTGATCATTTGCATGTCTTTTCTCCTGGTTAATTTTTATTCACCTTCAGATCTCTGTTCTAACATCACTTCTTCAGGTAAGCATCCATTTAACTTGTCTTTATGACATTTACCACATGCTGTAAGTGTCCATTTATTTTTATGTTCACTGTGTTCTCCACTAGACTGCAATATAGTTATAAGGAGGGGCACCTGGGTAGCTGAGTTGGCTGAGCGTGGGACCCTTGGTTTTGGCTCAGGTCATGATCTCAGGGTCCTGGGCTTGAGCCCCACCTCTGCTCTGTGCTTGGCATGGATCCTGCATAAGACTCTCTTTCCCTCTGCTCTCCTGTCCTCCTCACCCTCCCCTGCTCTCTTGCTCTTCTTTCTTAAGGGAAAAAAAAAAAAAAAGAAAGAAGGAAAAAAAAAGAAAAAAAGCTACTTATAAAAGCTACCATGATTGTCTTCGTGCATTATTGCATTCCTTTTTTTTTTTAAGATTATTTATTTATTTATTTGAGAGAGAGAGAGCACAAACAGGCGGCAGAGGCAGAGGGAGAAGCAGGGTCCCCACCGAGTAAGGAGCCCGATGCGGGATTCGATCCCAGGACCCTGGGATCATGACCTAAGCTGAAGGCAGATGTTCAATCGACTGAGCCACCCAGGTGCCCTGCATTATTGTATTTCTAACATGCAGGAGAGTTCTTGGTATATAGCTGACACTGAATAAATGTATGTCAAATGGATGAATAGTATGTATTCAATAAATATTTGTTGAATAAATGAATAGGTCCTGATAAAGGAGGAGAACTGCTGAATTTAATGATTACTTTCGTTTCTCAGGTGAATTATTGAAATCTAGTCATCTCTCCTTTCTCATCCCAAGCAGAAAATGGGGCGGGGGGGACAGAATTTAGTCATAATTTAGATCGAGCCATGCACGCCACATTGTTTATCAGTCACTTCCGCCTGGAGGAGGAACATGCCTGGTCTCTGGAAAATAAAGTTCTGAGACCAGCCTTGGAGGATTAGTAACAGTGAAGGCAGTTTATATAACTTCTCGATTTATCTGCAACACCCACGAAATAAGCTTTTTTTTTCTTTTTCTTTCTTCTTTACATTTTATTTATTTATTTATTTATTTTTTAAAAAGATTTTATTTATTTATTCGGCAGAGAAAGAGACAGCCAGCAAGAGAGGGAACACAAGCAAGGGGAGTGGGAGAGGAAGAAGCAGGCTCATAGCAGAAGAGCCTGATGTGGGGCTCGATCCCATAACGCAGGGATCACGCCCTGAGCCTATGGTAGACGCTTAACGACTGAGCCACCCAACCACCCCTTTTCTTTATATTTAGTGTTTCTGTTATTAGATGCTCAATTTAGCCATTTGGGAAAATTAGGGGAAATTAACAGTGGTGCTCTTAAATTTCTTTAGTGATCCATTTACCTTTAGGTTTGGTGGCCCCAGAGGGTTATGGCTAAGAATTAACAAGCAAACAAACAAACAAAACACTTGGCATTTTCTTCTAATTCCAGATTTAGTAAATATGATCTAAAATTGATTTATAAAATTTACAAATTATATGGATTATGTTAAGTTATTGGTAGCCATGTTTGGCAAAATCTCCTAAAACAGCACATGTAATGAGGTCACCAACACAAGGAAACAACATGAACAGTTAAAGATGTTTTCAAAAATGAAGATTAGAAATTAGAAATATTTTATCTTACCTAAGATCAACAAAATTCCAATGAGTTAGCAAAATTTACTGGGAAGAGAGTCACCAATAAAAAGGCAAAAAATATCTACTGAAAAGAAATATCCCGACAAAAATAACCCCACAGGTATTCTTGTTGTTCATTTGCTGGCATTTGGTAAACTTTAATCACAAAACAATGGACGGTGTTGCTCTAAGCAGTGATGTCTGCTATGTTTAGAGAAGAGTCACGTGACTGCGCAGGTAAAATATCATAGTTTTCATCACAGTCAGGCATGGCCAGGCTGACTTCAGTAGGACGGGGAGTATAGGGTCTGTTACTCTTTATGCTCAGTGGAATGTTGAGAACACTGATGGATCAAATCAGCCAATCATCAACTGGGAGGAAATAATAACCAGTTGGGAGTACAGCTTCTCAGTCAGTCCTCCTTAATTGAAAAGCAAGACAAAGACTTGAAAAATAAACAAAAGGGAATTAAATAAGCAGTTCACATGGCAGCTACTCCTATTGTAAGTGTGGTCTCCCAGGACAGGTGTGAGGATGAGTGGCAGGTGAAAATCAGGGCAGCGTGCAAGCTGCCAGAACAAGGAAGACTTTCTGTTGATAAAAGGGAAATTGAGCTTCTTACTCTGGGATACAGTTTGACCAATTCAAGCTAGGCCTTAGCACCAAGGACAGAATAAGGGCCCCGAAAGCAATGAAGTCACCCATGGAGCCACCAGAATGTAGAACAGATTAGTAATGATTACATTATCCACAGCCATCTTTCTGAAAGCTGCCATTGGCAAGAGCTAAGAAGGAATCTATGACCCCAAATAAAGCCTCTTATTGAGTGACTCTGTAGGTCACTCACGTATTTGCAGTGGGATCTCTGCAGACCACCACTGGCAGGGACTGAGACTGCCCCCATATTCAAAGTATGACCACCTCAGAAACCCTTACTTCCATTAGCAGGAACCAAGTGGGTAAGTGAGAGCTCTTCACGCTCCAGGGAAGGTCCTACAGTCCTCCCTCCCCTCAAATTCACAGCTTTAGGATTGTGACACTATCCAGGACTAATCTCATGGCACCTCGGCCTCCTCCTGGTGGTCACCTAAAGAAGCTCTGGGCTGTAGACCATTGCTTATCCCTTGACTTCTAATCCCTATACCACTCCACACATTTCTAACCACTTCCCCTACCATCTCCCAACCTGTGAAGCCAATTCTCTGAGCTACTGGAACCCTAAGTCAGTCATTTGTAAAATCCCCCATATCTTCCACCTCTTTGCTGAGCCTTCATTTGGTCTTCTTGCTCTAACTGAAATCTGACTCTCTCCTCATGAAACTGCTTTCCCTACAACCTTTTCAAAGCTTCTCATGGTTTGTCTCTCAAGCTCCTCTTCCCCCTGGGATCTGTTGGTGGGACAAGTGCCTTCATTGCTACTTGTTGTGAATCCCTAGACTGTCTTTTCTCTCTTTTCCATGAAGTCATGCACCTTGGACTCTCCTTTCATCAGACAACAGCAGTCAATTCCTTATTTTATAGACACATACTTCCCCTCCTCAAATGACTGCACTTCATTCCTTGAGCTCCCAACTCATCTTTCTGTTCCAACTATTATTACCATAATACTTCTCAGTAAATTGAATACCCATAGAGATGACTCTTCCTGTAGGCTGGTCTTTTATTCTTTGACCTGTAAATATCTTGTCCTTCACTCACCCCATCCACTCATTCTTATGATCTTACCTTGACTTTGTTATCATCAATAATTGCAATTCCTCTATAATCTCAAACAGGAGCATCCCACTCAATGCACATATGGCTACAAACTGATGTGAAAGAAAGGAACAGGACTCTATATTCTCATAAGAAAGGACCCAGACCCTGCCCCTGGATCTGTCAGAGAGGGTTCCTTCAGGAACAGGGTGCTTGAGCTGAAGCTAATGGATGTGTAAGTGTTTAGTAGGAAGGCAACGATCTCTGTGGAGAAATAAAGGAGAGGGGTTGACGAGAGAATTTCCAAGTAGAAGGAAGGCTAGTCTAAGCCCTGGGGATAAGGGGGAGCACATCTAAAGACCAGAAAATAAAACAAAAAATTAAAACAATTAACCAGAGTTGTGCAATGTGCAGAGCTGAGGCACAAAGCCCTTAAGGAAAGGATTTTCACATCTCAGCTGCTCCTGGCAATGAGTGCCGGATTCTCCATTACCACCACCTTTTCTATTCACACTCGGCTCTCTGGCTTCTTCTTGAATATAGAGACCATGAACTTGACCCAAGTCTCTGCTAGTTAAAAGAGTCATAAGATACTCCTTCCTCAGATAGAATATTTTTCAGTTAGTACATTATGGATTACCTTCAGCAGCTGTGCTTGGGGTCACTTTCAACCGTGGGATGGCCGCCACCCTAGTTCTCACAAACTCACAAATGGTCTTACCTGCTCATCAACCCTGGATATCAGGGTGGGCAAGCTTCTGGTCCTACTCTGCCTTTGCCCAGTGAAGACTGGCTTTGGGGAGTGGCACACAGATGACAGCGGGAAACAGTGAGAGTGTGTGACCAGACAGGGTACAGCCATGCCCCTGCGAGCTCTAGTGAGTGTGTGTGAGCATTCTCTCCTATATGTACACATGTATGTGCGTGACCACCAGTGTCAGTGTGGGTTTATGCAAGAGGAGTCTCTCTCCTTCCATGCCAGGACTTGGTTGGGACGCTCAGAATCTCCATGTCCTACACCCACTGCCACACAAATCACTCTGTGTCTACAATGTGAATGGCTCTCTCTCTTGGGCAGTAGACTCCGGGAACCCCCCTTTGTGGTGGCCTGGACTTGACCCCTGGTCTCTTGTTTCATTGTCTCCTTTCTGAACTGGAGCTCTCTTTGTTTTGGCTCCTGATAATTGCTCTTGATTTCCTGCCTGTTAGATCTTTAATTCACTTTTGACCACTTTTCCTCAGACTGTAATAGTTTTTAGCCCTCCTACTCCCACCCCATTAACTGATGCAAAACACAGATGTTTGATTAGTTTTCCCCTTTGGGTGCCTGGCACACTAGGCCAAGTAATCTGTTTGACCAGAGAGACACCAATCAAACAAATATATACTCATTTTTATGCTAACATGAATAGCTTTGGTTTTATGCTCCTATGAGGCCCACAGTCCATGTGATGTTTGAAGACATTTAGTTTGGGGTAAAAGAAGTATTGTAACATTGTGTTTCTGTCAGTGTTCTTCAAACTATTTTTTGCTTCCTATATATCAATGTATGCAGTACACTTGAATAAATTCCCAATGCCAGTTGCTGAAAATCACAAACTGCATTTTATGATTGCTTGAAAATGAAAAATGCATGGGTGTGTGGATGTGGCAAACCCATACTTCATCATTTTCAACAGTTAAGCTTTTGCTGCAGAGGTTTTTCCTAGGCAGATCAGTGGAGTTTTAACGTTCTACTCAAGAATATTGATTTAACAAAGGGGGAGAGAGGTTGGCATTTTTGTCAGCTCTTCCCACTTAAAGACTGATCACTTATGGGCAGTGATCCCCCTGAGCCTAGCATGTCTGGACTTATTTCTATAAGCAAACCTGCTGTCAGAGGATTGCAGCAGGAGATGCAGGCTGCTATTCTGTTAATACAATTACTCCTGCCTTCTTTAAGCAATCAAAATTGAGTAGAAGGTTAAGATAATAATTGAAGTTCAAGAACGTATCCTTAAAAACAAAAGACTTTTGCCTAAGTTAGACGAAAAATGGTTTTATTAATCAATTTCATTTAAATGTTTGCCAAGCTCTACTTGGCCTGTTCTGATTTAAACTAAATGGGAGTTTAATAATACTTACCAATCAGAAGTTCTTAAAAGAAAATTGGCGGTCGGAGGTTAGCATGGGAAAAGGATTGCGCTGAGGTGTACTATTTGATCATCTGTTATTTGGCTTCAAGAATGGTAATTATTTTATTTTAGTTTAGTTTTTAGTTTTTAAAAATATTTTTTTATTTATTTGAGAGTGAGTGAGAAAGTGAGAGCAAAAGCCAAAGAGAGAGAGAGAGGGGCAGACACGAGTGGGGGAGGGGCAGAAGGAGAAGCAGACTCCCCACTGAGCAGGGAGCCTGATGCATGAAGGGCTCGATCCCAGGACACTAGGATCATGACCTGAGATGAAGGCAGATGCTTAACTGACTGAGCCACCCATCCAGGCACCCCAGGAATAGTAATAATTTTAATTCATAGAGATTTCTTAGTTGATTCTCTGGGAAATGATTTGTTTCTAGAGTATTTATTTTCCTAAAGTTAATCTATATATACTAAAGATTCAGAAAAACAAACTAATATACTACACAGTATGGAAATAGGCAAATTCTTAAAAATCCAATTGAATTGGTTAAATGATTGATAAAGTGTAGAAATGGCCACTACTTTTCTCTTTGAGATTAAAAGCAAGCTGAGAATGAACAATAGGTCACCGTTTACAACGAAGTGTATAAAAACAAGACACCGAGACAAGTAGTAAAACATAATACTCCCTCACGTCACCGTTTCAGAAAAAAAGATAAGCCACATTGGGAATTTTGCTCCTTGCTTGTGTATATCATGTTATGTCACACAGTAAGAAAGCTGCTGTGAATGCAGTAATAGAAAAAAGCCATTTAAATCTATCTATTGTAGGCACATAACAAATGAACCTTTATTGTATCCTCCCTTCAAGGTGGTCCAGGAATAATGGTATAGTAAGAGCACGTCGATACTGATGCTGCATCATTTTTCTCCACTTGGAGGAGGTGGAGGAGGGGAAAAAAATCTATTTAATAAATGCAGTTTAACAATGTAGTACTTTTATATCATAAGTCTCTTCGGCCAGATTGTCCTACAACCACACAAATAAGAAATAGCTGACAACTATCCTGTGAATTTTGATTTTACCAGAAAGCTAATCGGGATCAATTGAGATAAAAAGTCAATTTACCCAGGAGAACTGAAGTGTAGGTAAATTTATGAAAAGTTACCTTTTTTTTTTTTTTGGCTCAGGCAAAGCTGTGCCTTGTGGAAGGCAGACCGCTTTCCACGTGTCTTGATGTGAGATTTTGAATCATGGGGCTTAGAACCTATGTGGCCCTCAGCACGTTACTTGTCTTCTTTGAGACTGTTTCTTTGTGAGTCAGGGAATAACTATGTTGCAAGATTGTTGTGAGGCTCAACCATGACTTCAGATATTAATTTGTAAATAAATCTAGTAGAAGCCCAGAAACTTACACTCTGGTAACAAGTGAGCATCAGAGAACATCAGAGAGAGTTATAGATGATAGATGACTAAGGAAAGGAACAGAATGCAATGGGTATATATGGCATTTTTGTTCCTGAAATTTAAAATATTTAATTCAATTTGGAAATTCCACGGTAACTTACACACACACTTTAAGGGTATCGCTAACATACACACACATATAGTTTCCCATGTCAAATTATCTAGCTTTTAAACCCAAGTTTGCAAATGTAAGATAGCCTTCCAAGAAAACACATTTCAGGAAAGACACAATGTGTTAAAAAGGAAGCCACTCCTATATTTCAATGAAAAAGTATTCTTTAGCTAGTGGTAACTTTGTTCAGATGTCTGAAGGTTAATGGGCAAAGATGCCCAGTGCAAAAATGATTCACAGGGTACAAGCATTTGTGACTTTAACTCCTCAGGACAATTTTTTTTTTTTTCTGATGACTTTATATTAGTAGAGACTGGCTGAATGTTGGTAAGTTAGTGGCATCTACTCAGGTTGTGTAAGTAGCCAAATTATCCATATTCACTGTTCATACTTTAAAATACATCAAAAAATTACATTGTGTCAGTGTTGCTTCTCCATCTCAAGTTCCATTTATTCCTTTCACTTTCCCTGCTCCCCAGCATCTCACAACTAGAACATGGCAATGCTGTCCCTACGACTTCTCCAAGGGATCCCACAAACACATCTGAGCAGCAGGAGTGCAGCCCAAATTCAGGAGGTGGAATTTACCAACCAAAGAGAGTGTCGAAACCTGGACCATGAGTCTCACTGCCACACACACACACACACACACTCAAATGGTCTCTTGAGCAAGAGTTAGGCTGTATTTTGCTTCTCTCCACTTCCTTTTCCTTCCAGTGGAATGGCATAACCCCAAGGTTCTAGCCCTTCTAGTTTGGACAGACCCACTCTAATTGGCCAGCCTCACCTAGATAACAAATGTCTAATGTGCTTAAGGTGCATGTTCTCCCCAACATAAATCAGGGAGTTAGTGAACAAGACCAAAGCCCATGTAGTCCCTTCCATTGTATCCTGAATTTACTGCAAGGGTAAGAAAGTAACAAGTAATTTGCAATTTAAAAAAAAATAAGACATATGGAATTCGTCTGAGCCCTTCACTCATCTTCACTACTGTTCAACAGATCTTTTCTGAAAACAAGGTGGGTGTTTTGTTTAGATGGTGGGTTATATTCAGGAAATGCAGGAAACTTCTAGACTTTACTCTGAAGCTTAAGCAGATGCTAAATCTTAAGTAACTGCTTTAAGACACTTTTAATAACTCTATCAATCTGTCTTAGCTTTAAAAAGCCAAGATATTCTCATTATATGTTAAAGAAAACACAAATGATATGAACACAACTTTGCTATGTTTGTCTATGTTCCTAATTGTTCATGCCACCCAAATATTTTCCACATGAAAAAAACACTGACATCTATTCCTCACTTGAGAGCATGTCATTGGATGAGTCTGAGATTAATGAGACTATACTGTTCACCAGATTTTACTGTTTGTTCTAGGATTTAAGCTTTACACATACAAAAATAAACCTTGTACACAAATTACTATTCACAGTGAGAATATGTGACTTTTGTAATTATCAGTGTTTCTTAGATTGTACAACTAAATCACTTTCAATATAGATTTTTGATGCCCTCATAAAGAGCATACATTAAAAAATAATCTGCATCTTACACACACTGAATATATTTCAACAACAAGTTGGGCAGAATGTGGGAAATGTACACTACTCCATGTCTGTAGATAGCTTTAGAAATATCAACTCTTCTGGAGGCTATAAAGGACAATATATTCTAAGCCATTTGACATTAACTGTTCCTTTGGCTGTGGAAAGAAAGCTCTGATCATGAATGTATTTGATTTTATAGAGCATTCAAAATTTTCTTGATTGCTATAGAACTTTGAAAGGAAACTGACAATAGGTCTGCATTTGCATTTAAGAATGCTGGGACAGGATGGTAAAGAGTGGTACTCTCTGGGATGTTCTGATGTGCATAATAGAAAGATTACTTATCCCTCAGTGTGGCTTTCCATTTTACCCATTAAAGCCAGTTTTAATAAATTCCTGAAAAAAATCGATATCTTAATATTTGGTGAAATCCTCTGTGTCTGGTGAATCGGGAGTATCTAGTTTATCTTTCCCAGATCCTCTGGAATTAGGTTTGATGAATGGCCCTCAATCACAGAAAGTACAAATTTCACATCATTGCATGTGACATGACACTCTAGCCAACTAAAATGCTCTGACAAAGGTACTGAAGCCTTTTCAAAAATACTTAAAGAGCATTTCCTTTTAATCTACATGTGGTCTGGATGGGAATCCTGGGGAATCACCAGTGAAACAAACAAGAAAAACGCAATGTGAAAGTGAATCAGTCTTTTTTATCTCCACCAAAAATGTTGATTTCTTTACAGCTTTCTTCCCATGAATCAAGTTCTTGGTCTTTTCCTCACACAAAGGCTACCTTGTAAGCGACACTGCCTAGCACTTTAATTGAAGGCAGATGCCTTTCTTCTTGATTTCTTTGCATTGCTGAGCATGTCCTATAAAACAATTCAGTGAGATTCTTTCCCTTGAACTTGCCATTTAAAAAAAATTCATAATACGCTGAATAACACAGAAGCCTTTCCCTTTTACAATGGGATTAAGTGTGGGGGATTTCTTCCACACCCTCCATGTTCACCACCTCATCTTTCTAGGGAATTTTAAAGTCAGGAAACAAAAGGAAAAACCAGTGTTCACAAAAGGGTCATCTTCAGGATATATGTAAATTCCCTCTTTCTTTTTTTTTTTTTTTTTTTTTCACTTTGGGTATGTCATTTAGAGAACGATCTCAGGCTCAGGGGTCCGGCTAAAATACAAGTCAGCAGCCTTAGTTTTGATACAATTTTACAGATGAGAAGTCTTCTTTTATCTGAAGTTGAGGCAAAGGGGAGTCTCCAAGTTTATCTGTAGGTACTGTGATTCAATGTCCTGCATGGGTGTGTATGTGTGTGTGCATTTGTCATTTTGACTGTAGTAAGCAGAATACCTCCCTTCTCCCCTAACCAAAGATGCCTAAGTCCTCTTCCCCAGAACCTGAAATTATGTTAGGTTACATTAAAGTGCTTTTAGGATTTCAAATAGCTTACCTTAAGATAGATTTATCCAGGTGGGCTGAAGGTAATCACAAGGGTAGTGCAGCGATAAACACTGGAAGAGGGAGGCAGAGAAAAGGTCAGAGTAAGAGGACAGGACAATAACCCAGCCCACCGGGGCTGGCTTGGGAAAGGGTCACAAGCCAAGGAAGGTGGGTGGCCTCTCGAAGGTGGGGAAAAAAAAAAAAAACAACCCTGGAAATGATTCTTCAGAGGACCTCCAGAAAAGAATGCAACCTTGTTGACACCTTGAGTTTAATCCCATAAGACTGATTTCAGACTTCTGACTTCCAAATCTATAGGACAATAAAACCATCATGATTTAAGCCATTAAGCTTGTGACAATTTCTTACAGCAGCAACAAGAAAGTGACACACAATTCTGTAACATTGTTGTAAAACTGTGTCCTGCTTTATTGGACAAGGGGTGTCAGACAGAGTAGGGTAGTGGTGCCATGGTGGGAGTGGAGAGAGAGGAAACATAATACTAAGTTAGTTTAGAAAAGTGTCATGTCATCAAAGAACTGTTTCCTTGAATTTTTTCTACTTCTATGCACCTTTGCAATGCTAACTATGGCAACAGATTGTAAAGTATGACCTAACTTTGTTTTAATCTCAAAAAAAATTAGAGTCTTGTTCCAAAGGTCTTATTTTAATAAGATTTTCCTTTTGCAAAATAGAAAAATGTTCCTCAGTATCCCGTTAACTAAAATAAGGCTAAATGCCATCCCAAACTTTTCCTTTGTTACAAATCCATCTACAGAGTACGGACATATGTGTGTCTCATAGGCATCTGCATTTATTTGTCATAAGCCATTTTTCTTGGAACTCTCTCTCAGGTAAATTCCTTTCCGTTTTTGTTTTAACCAATTTCTGAAAGAGTGGAGATCACTTGGTTTCTATTTTTGGGTTATGTGACTGTGTATAGGATTCTACAGGTGATTTATTGTTCCTGGTTTAAATATGTAAAGTCTCAACAGAGAGGCGTTCATTCAGCCTGGAGACTTTGCATTTTTAGTCATTGGTAATCTGAATTCTAGGATTGGGAGGAAATTCCAAATTCGCTAACTTTTCTTTAGAAAGATATCTACATTAACGACCCAGACAGTTTGCCCTTTTTTTCCTTCCTTTTGCATTTTGTAGTTCTCCTGGGAAGATATTTTCATAGCAAAATGAGCTTTTGTTTCAATCCATTTAACACTGTGCTTTGTTATGTCTAACCTAAGTCCTTTCTGATCCATCCAAACCTAGTTCCTGCTATAGTCTTAATAGTAATATGTCACAACCCTTCTTCTCCTGAATCATCTTCTTTATACTTGAAATTTTCTTAAGTAACCACTATCCCCCAATGATAGTTTTGTCCTCTCCAGGCTTAATGGAGTCTAAAGTGTTTTCCTGAAATAGGAGAAAAAATTCAGCAATTAATCACATTCATTCTTCTCTCCTGGGGGCACTTCATAGGTCAGCTGTAGAACCCAAACAAAGTACTATATCCTAATTCAATTGTGATCATTAGGGATTGAATGATATTAAGGCACTTCAGTTGATGTTATCTGTATCATTGTCAAATTTCTTACATTATTACTACATTAAAGACTCACCTTTAATTCATGGCCTCCATAGCCTGGTTTTTTTAATCACAATTAAAATCAAAGTTTATTTCTACCCAGAAATTCTGTAGTTCATTTCCCTTCTTCCATTAAAGGAGAAATACAGTTATAATCCAAAGAGTGGGACTGGGAATAAGGAAAAAAACTCTATGCAAGACTCTTCTCTTAACTGGGCCTCAGTTTATTCCGTAAAATTAGCCAATGTGAACCACACAGATGTATTGCACTATCTTTCTCAGCTCCTATCCCTGAGATGTTTTAAATTAATTGATGAACATTTATGGAACTCATGAACAAAATACCCCACTGCTTGCTGTGAAGAGCCACTTGATTTTTTCTCACACAGAAAATTTCTCTAGTCTGTTATAACTAGTATAATAGTAGATGAATCCAAAGTGCAATTATTTTCTAAACTCTCATCTTCTAAGGATTTTCCAATATTTTTTTAGGGGTGGCAGGTGAGGTAGGAAGCCTCTAATCTCTAAGGCTATGGTTCCTATAACCCACAGTTAGATTTTAAATGTTAGTTCTTATATAGGAATATTTTCCTGAACTTCCATAAGTTGCTCAAGAAGATATGTAATACACATGCAAACTCAGCTACACTTATGAAAAAAAAATGAAAATTAACTTACTATCAGAGGTGAAATGCTAGGCTAGGTACTCCTTAAAATAATCATGAGGAACCCTTAGGAATAAGAAGAAATGTCTTTATTCATGTTGTGTGTCTGAAATTTTTGTAGCTCATATCCTGGAGACACCTCAACAAATTTCTGAAGAACCATAATGGGAAAATATTATGTGACATGAACTCAAGAAAGCTCTGTATATTTAGCTAGGCATAGACAGCTCCGTCCCCTTTGGAATTCTAGTTATTGGAATCCTGCTAAGTTTGGGATTAATGATTGCATCTTGAAATAATTTAAGTTCTATCCCTTTAATGTTTTTTATCACAAAATACATTTTTTTCCTTTCATATATATTTTGCAGTCTTTACAGATGGGTTTAGAGGGGTGGTTTTCAACCAGGAGTTAATATTGACTATAGTTATAGCCCAGAATGTAATTCCCTTCAAGGAAAGTTGTCCCTATCGGTAACAGCACTCTCTTTCAAAGAGAAGACCCTGAAGGCTGAGTAGGTGTAATTGAAGAGGAGTAAAATGTTTTTAACTATTAAAATTTACTTCTGGCTCACAGGATTTAATTAAATGGTTTTGCACCTGTTCAATTATTTGCATCCAAAATTCAGATTGTCATTTATTTTAACAATCAGCGGCCCAACTGGCCTAAGGAGGACAGACAACTTGTTTATTCTTCTCTGTATTGGAGAAATCAAAATATAAAGGGAACGTATACATACACAAGCAGAATGTTTGCTTCGTTTGACCAATGGTGGGTGTATATCCTTTACTCTCTTCTAATACCTGACATATTAAGAGCTTCTTGTTTTTTTTTTTCTCCTCAAAGTGCATTTGTCACAGAAAATTGGCCCATACAATGTATTAACATCATATGACAAATTCAGAAGACTTCCTTCCAGGAAATACAGTTGAGTAATTGAAAGATGTGATAATCTTTTCTCACTCCCAGTTTGCATGAAAACTGTTCCAGGAAAAATGGGTTCAGCTGTAATGGTTCCTGTCAGAGTCCTTCCCACGGGAAGGGTGGATTCTCAGTGACACTCTGGATACATGGAGAGACATGAAGATGGATCGAAGTCAGACCTTGAACTTCAAATTGGTGGACAATGGCTCTGTGGAGATACCAACTGATTTTCTCCCTACAGGAATATTGTGCAGCCTGACAGGCCAATAGCATCCATTATTTTTAATTGGAGAGAAAAATGACACAGTTAGAGTGACATACCACATATCCATGGCCTAACTTTGTGATGGGTAAAACATTTGCCAGCAAAGTGGACTTTCGTTTTGTATTCAGTTCTTTTTCACACCAACGGGAAGAGGTTGAGGGGAAAAAATGTCTAAATGTCAGACAGGCAGTGAGGAGACTGCCGCTTCGCAGCAGAGGTAATTAGGTGGACCTTTCTCAACCCTGGACTAGGGAGTGCAGTCTCCTTCCAGGTAATAGTGCCCTTTATTCTGTTTTCAAGAGCCACAGACCAATGTATGTTCTCAAAAAGGCGCTTTCCCCTCTGTGATTAAATATTTATCACAGCAAGAAGCTAGCAGGGGGACTAAGTGCCTCCAATTAGCCACAACAGAGGGTTATAAGTGACTTCAGAACAAGTATCAATATTTTAAAAGGGAGGAGCAGGTGAGAGCAGGGAGGTTGCCAATCTTTATTTCTCCCCACAAGCCCATTACAACGGATGCTGTGTGTTGGTAAACATCAGCACTCACCAGCTTTCTGCTCTATTAGCAAGCTTTTGGTGGCAAGTGTCAATTAGAATAGAACTTATGTATAAACTCTCTTGGCTTCCTGTGGTCTTAGGAGCAAAGAGCAAAAAGAAGCCTTCGAAGATGAAAGTGATCAATTTTATGTCTACGTGATTTAGGTCAACTGTTGCTCCCCAAGAAAAAACAGTTTGGCTTCATTTCCCGGCAAAGAAAAGCTCCTTGAAGGCAAGTACTCTACTCTCTCTAAGTTCTATTATATACTCAGCGCCTACACAGATGAGAAATTTCAACATAGTTCTGATGGCAACATTATACTCAGCCATCCTGAGTCAAAGAAAAGGTAATACTCATTTCTACAAAGACATCATCTTTACAGTCTTCAAGGATACAAAAACAATGTAAACATGACAAATGACCAAATAGTGCCCAGGAAAGGGGGGGGGAAGTACAGCAAACCTTCTAGGAAGGAACTGGCAATTTGATAATATTACATATTTCAGAGTTAGAGAACAACTGCATTTATGTGATATAAAGTCAATAAAAACTTCTAAGAGAGAAATCCAGACGTTTCACACCCCAATATTAAAAGTTTTTTGAATGTAGTTTTGCAGTACAGCTGTTTGATACTTCCAAGTAGCTCACCCAGCATGAGTCATGATGAATCATCACCCATGAACTTGACAATGATATCCTCTGCCTCACAAAGTAATAAAGGAGACAGGGTAATGTGATCACAGCTAATATTGTACCCGAAACCGCCACTCAATGAATATTTTTCTGCTCCCTGACCTTCCTTTAGTACAGATCGGCTTGCTTGGGTGGTTAGTTTATTACAACTACTTTTCTATAAAAATCGGAAACTAATATTACACTATATGTTAGTTAACTAGAATTTAAATAAAAACTTGAAACTAAAAAAAAAAAAAAATAGGTAACAAATGATCTATTGATCTGCACTGTAACTGCCCAAATCTGGCACATCAGTTTACATTGATGTGATAACTCAGCAAGTATTTTCTCTACTTCCTAGACCTTTGTGTATAATATGGGCCTAGCCATGACTGATTTAGATATAAACATTCACATGTGAATAGTAATCATCTGATAGTAATAATCTAATAATCTGATTTCGGGCCCCAGTTCCAAATCGTGGCTGACACTAGAATCTTGCTCCCCGTTCTATTTCTGCGTGTTGGCATTCAGGGTTAATTTTGTGAAGTCTCCCAAAGTGGAATGGGAACATGTAGTCCCACTGTCACACAGAGACAATGAAAGGAGGTTCTCAGTCTTGGGGAAGTTCACTTCCGCTTCTTTTTCTTTTAGAATACTTCTCACAATCTAGGTGGTCACTTCTGGCTAGGTTGTTATAACGCCCCCAAATGACAACTTTCAGTTTGAGAGTATTATGCCTATCTGGTAATTTTTGTTAAGATAATTGCATATTTATCCCAAAGATACAGATGTAGTGAAAAGAAGGGCGACATGCACCCCAATGTTCACAGCAGCAATGTCCACAACAGCCAAACTGTGGAAGGAGCCAAGATGGCCTTCAACAGACAAATGGATAAAGAAGATGTGGTCCATGTATACAATGGAATATTACTCAGCCATCAGAACGTATGAATATCCACCATTTGCATTGACATGTATGGAACTGGAGGAGATTATGCTAAGTGAAAGAAGTCACGCAGAGAAAGACAATTATCATATGGTTTCACTTCTATGTGGAACATAAGGAATAGCATGGAGGACATTAGGAGAAGGAAGGAAAAAATGAAGGGGGTGAAATCAGAGAAGAAGATGAACCATGAGAGACTATGGACTCTGGGAAACAAACTGAGGGTTTCAGAGGGGAGAGGGGTGGAAGAATGGGCTAGCCCCATGATGGGTATTAAGGAGGGCACATATTTCAATGAGCACTGGGTGTTACACGCAAACAATGAATCATGCAACACTACATCAAAAACTAATGATGTACTGTATGGTCACTAACATATCATAATAAATTTAAAAAAAGATGCTCGAGTATCAAACGTGTCACTATCAAAATAGATCAAATGTCAGTGTTACACAGCTGTGCTAGTTAATGTTAATCTATGTCAGTTGGTTATGAGTTACCCCCATTGTCTGTGTCTGAAGAAAGGTTTTTCATTCCATGTGCATCCATGTGCCCAGGGCAAAGGCTCGTCCAAAGCACAGACTGGTTTGAATGAGTATTCTGCACCTGTTTACTAATAAATGTCATTGCATCTGGTAAAATTCATAATGACAGTTCCTTTTTTAAAAATAATGTACTTTCTTCCTTCTTTTAACCCTGGAGTTAACCAACTTCTACCAAAAAAATAAAATACCATAAAATAAAAAACTGACCTTGGCTGAACAGTCAAACTGACTTGGGCTAGTGTGTGACACAGACAAAGATGTATTTCCCACTTCTTTTATTGTGCTTACTCATCAACATTTTCTCCCTGCATATGTTGTGTAAAGAGCAACACAAATATTAGGATGAGGAAGATAAGTTAACAGCTGTCCAGTGTAATTGGCAGCACAATGGTTAACACGGTTCCATAACCACCCTGTAAATGTGCATTTGGCAGTTCTGCTCTTCAACCAGTGATTAAAGGAGGGGGCAGTGGCGTTTAACTGCTGCATTCAGTAAACAACCAGAGGAACAGTAGACACTTTGTAGCATCTGAAATGGCTCTTGTTACCAGTCCTGAGTTCCTGTGATTCTTGGAACCCTGCATGAGACTGAAGTTGAGATGCCTTTCAAGGAAGAATGTACCATTTAAATAAATTTGAATAAAAATAGCCTTCTTGGAGCCACAATACTTTCCACTTAACTAACAAGTCACTATTGATAAAATACATATATAGAGAGATATATGCATATCTCTATATACACATACAAATGTATATATATAAATATATATATTTCAGAGTGTATATAAATTGAAACTGAACTGGAAATATTTATCATCTCGAAAGGCTGCAGGTTGGAATAAACCTATATTTCACACGTTCCCTGGTTATTTGAAAATGTGAAGGATTTGTCTGAGTTACAAGATGAGCTCTCAGGTACTTCACTGAGGAACAAACCACAGTGAATGTCAGAAGATCATTTATATGGCCGCTCTCTCATGCTGTGACTACACGGGTCTGTCCAGAAGTTCTTTACAGTCATTATATCGCAACACATTTTTTAAGGCAAAGTAACAATGCTTGAATTTAGGAAAAGTATCAAAGTTATATGAACAAAAGAAGAGCTGAGAGACCCTGACAGAATGTAAAATGTGGTATTTGTTGTATATCTATGCATCCTTCGAGAGGGTGGTCCCCATAATAAGCCATGCGAGACCAGTGTAAGCCTGTTCCCAGAGATCAATGCCATGACTGTGGTCATCCATCATCTGTACCACAGGCAGGATGCAATCAATGGTAATCCATCTCTTTCCCATTGGATAATTGATTTTTTAAAAAATTTGTGGGATTGATCTTTTTTCATTTTAAGAAACTGTCATTGCATAAATACCGTAGTTTTAAGGATTGAAGGGGAAAAAAAGGGTCTGGTTGTTTCAATAAAATTCTGATGTCGCTAGAGTTAATCATACTCTTTCACGATTAGCCATGGGGGGAAAAATACAAAGCTCTCATCTTGGGTAGTTTCCTGTGTTCCCATTTTGGCTATTTTCCCCTCTGCTGGGATCTTTTAGCTGCTTACCAAGCTTTCCGTTTGTGTTGATCAACTCACATTAAATTGTTCTCCACTAAAGATGTTCCAATCCTGAGGACTTCAACTCTTACAGAAGTATTTTAAAAAATAAAAACTTTTGTTATCCCTGAAGAATTCTACCCCAGCGACAACTAACTAATAAACATACTTTTTCGAATGATGGCTTTTGAAAAGCACTACCTAGCCAGACTTCTAATTTTCTCTTTCGACTTTTTAAGTGTTAGAAAAACACTTCATAGCATGCCTCACTTCCATGTATTTACTCATTCAAGAGGTATTAATCTTGAATCTACAACATGCTAGACACTATTCACTCCACGGGGTATACATTAATTAAAAAGAAAAAAAACTGAGTCCCTCTCTCAAAGAACTTACATTGCAAGAACAAGAGAAACAACGACAACTAAATAAGAAACACATAAATATCTTCTAGTAGTGGTAGGTTCTATAAAATATAAAGTAGTCTGATCTCAAAGTGACTGGAGACTGCTCGTGGTGGGTCACCTTGGAAGGCCTCCTGGTGGGGGTGACATTCTATAAAAGAAATAAAATGTTCCGAATTTCTATAAAAATTTTAAAAAGCAACTTGAAAGAAAGAGATCATGCTGGGATGAGAAGCCATGGTTTCAGGCTGGGTGTGTGGAGAGCAGGTCGGTAGTGATGATGTCTCACTGACAGCTGAATGATAATGAAGAGCAGTCCACACAAAATTACGGGAGTAGACCCTCCTGGCTGAGTGGCTGTTAGAGTGCAGTCAATTATACACGTTCTGAAAGAGTTTGGTGTATACGACAGAAAGCAAGCCAGTGCCCACCTGTGTGCAGTGAATACCATCTGGCGTGGTACCCCCAACCCACAAATATGCTTGTCACCTACATGAGGAACTGAGACAATTCGCAGAGCCACTCTCATGAATCATCTCCAGCCAGATGTCTCTGTTACGGTCTTTCTTTAAACTTATCATCATGAACACCAACCTCGATAAAATTCATTTGTCAGAGAGTCAATTTTCACCAAGCACCAAACCTGAACTTTCCCAGGACAATCTCAAATTCAGAGAGTCCTAACGTCCTCCTTGCAATGTAGTAAATATGTTGATTGACTTTAGCCTTTACATATGCAATATTAGTTTTCAGGGTAATGTCTTAAAATACATTAATAGAGACATACTTATTCATAATTTTTCATACTTTTTTCTTTTTCTTACAATGTCCTGATCAGGTTTTGGTATTGGAGTATGCTGACCTCATGAAATGACTTGGGAAACGTTTTGATTTTTTTTCTTCTCTGTTTTATGCAGGTCTTTGGGTAAGCTTGGTCTTATTTCTTATTTCTTCCCTGTTTCTTTCCTTATTTTGAGGGTCATCCACAAAACTGAGTTTGAAATTTTCTTTCTGGGAACTTTTTTTTTTTTTAAAGATTTATTTTAAAGAGAGAGAGAGCACAAGCATGCATGTGCGAGTGGGTAGAGGGGCAGAGAAAGAGGAGAGAGAGAGAATCTTAAGCAGACTGAGCACAGAGCCTGACACAGGGCTCAATCTCAAGACCCTGAGATCATGACCTGAGCCGAAACCAGGAGTCAGGTGCATAACTGATTGAGCCACCCAAGCGCTCTTTTCTGGGAACCTTTTTGATAATTTCAATTCAATGTCTTTAATAGATATAGGGTTATTTGGACTTTCTATTTCCTGTAGTGTCAATTTCACCAAGTTGTGTTTTTCAAGGGATTTCTTCATTTTAATTAAATTGTCATATTTAGTTTCAAATGGATGTTCCTAATAGCCCCTTATTATTCCGTAACAGCTATAAAACCAGAATCAAGATATCCCTTCTTTTAATCTTGGGGTTGGTAATTTGCTTTTTCACAACTTTGCTGGTAAAAACTATTGTTTGGTGTTTCTAGCTGCATTATCAACAATAGCCAATTTATAGAAACAGCCCAAATGTCCATCGACTGATTAACTGATAAGAAAAATGTGGTATATACATATACAATGGAATATTACTCAGCCATAACAAATAATGAAATCTTGTCATTTGCAACAGCGTGGATGGAGCCAGAATGTATTATGCTAAGTGAAATATGTCAGTCAGAGAAAGACAAATACCACAAGATCTCACTCATATGTGGAATTTGAGAAAGAAAACAAATGATCATGGGGGGGGAAAGAGAGAGGCAAACCAAGAAAAAGACTCTTAACTGTAGAGAACAAGCTGATGGTCACCAGAGGGGACGGGGTTGGGGATGGGTGAAAGGAAGAGTGGGGGAGGGGGAGGGCAATTGTGATGAGCACCAGGTGTTGTATGTAAGTGTTGAATCACTAACTTGTACACCTGAAACTAATATTACACTGTGTGCTAACTGACTAGAATTTAAATAAAAACTTTAAAAAAATCTATTGCTTTGGGTTATCCATTCTATTAGTCTTTTTGAAAAGACTTTTAAAAGACCATCTGTAGTATTTCTTTTAGTGCCATCTTGTAGGTGATAAGGTCCTTCAGCTTTTGCATATCAGAAAGTGTGGATATAGAATTCCAGATTGAAAAACTTTGGGTTTATCAATTTTTCTCTATTATCTTTCTGGATTCTATGTCATTGGTTTCTCCTCTTTGTTATTTCTTTTCATGTACATATTTTGAGTTAAATTTGCTTTCCTTCATCTAGATTTCTAAGACAAAAATTATATCATTTATGTAAACTTTTCTTCTTTTTTCATACAAATATTTAAACCTGTAAATTTCTCTGTAAGCCTTATTATAAGGTCATCCTACTAATTTTGACATGAGAGCATTTTCTTTGTCATTCAGTATAAAACACTATATGATTTCTCCTTTGCCCATGAGTTATTTAGAATTGTGTTGTCTAATTTCCCAGCATTGGGGTTTTTCCAGACGTCTTACTTCTATTAATTTCTATTTTAATTCTGTGATGGTAGCAGACATGTTTTGTAAGATTGAAATATTTTGAAAATTACTGAGAACTGTTTATGACCCAACGTTTAGTTTATCATGGTAAACATTCCATTAGGAAACAAATGTATATTTAGCTATTATTGTATAAAATGTTCTATAAATGTATATTAGGTTAACTTAGTTTATAGTATTATCTGAATCATTTAAAACTTTATATATCTTTTTTATCTATAAATTACTTTTCCTATAAATTACTGAGGTCTTAAAATCTCCACCTATGATCATAGATTTGTCTATTTCACCCTTTACCTCTGTTTTTTCTGCATATATTTGAAATCTATGGTTGGTTGCATGCATATTTACAGTTGTTACAGCTTTTTAACAAATTAGTCCCTTTATTGTTATGAATTTTTACACTTTATTTCTAGTTATACTCTTTCTCTTGATGTTTACTTTGTCTGAAAGGAATATAACCACTTCAGGTGGTTACATTCAGGTTGTCCATGCCCGGTATTTTTATTGTATGTCTTCTTTCTTCCTTTAACTTTCAATCTATCTGTGACTTTATGTATAAAGTTTTGGTTTTTTTTTAAGGAAGAACTTAGTTATTAGCCTTATTTTCCAGACTGATACTCTCTCTCAGTTGAAATTTTTAGTCCATTTTGTCAATGTACTTAGTGATGTGGGAAGTCCACCAGCTTGCTATCTATTTTCCAGTTGACCCTTCACGTTACTACTGTTCTTTTGTTTCTCCTTTCTTCCCTTCTTTGTTAGGGATAATTCAGTATTTTTAGTATACTACTTTATATCCACAAAGTCATTTTGAGTTATACATTTTTATTTTATTGTGTTAGATATTCCTTTAGAGATTACATATCACTTCTTTTACTTAAAACAGTCTCCTTATGGGGCACCTGGGTGGCACAGCGATTAAGCGTCTGCCTTCGGCTCAGGGCGTGATCCCGGCATTATGGGATCAAGCCCCACATCAGGCTCTTCCTCTATGAGCCTGCTTCTTCCTCTCCCACTCCCCCTGCTTGTGTTCCCTCTCTCGCTGGCTGTCTATATCTCTGTCAAATAAATAAATAAAATCTTTAAAAAACAAAACAAAACAAAAAAACCAGTCTCCTTAGAGTAAGTATTGTCCCACTTAGAGAAATACATAGGAGTTTATCAACAGTATAATTCCATTTACACCATCCCTCTTTTTCACTAGAGATGTGTTTTATTTCACATTTATAGGTATTTTTGCTTCTGTAGTACAATGCTATTTTTAAATAAATATATAAATATATTAAAAATATAAACATATTAAATATATTAAGCATATATTTAATATAATGTTAATACTATTTAATATAAAATTAATATATATTTAATATATAAATATGTTAAAATTTTCTTTTATATATTTGACAGAGAGAGAGAGCGAGCACAAGCAGGGGGAGTAGGAGAGAGAGAATTGGACTCCCTGCTGAGCAGGAAGCCTGATATGGGGCTCGATCCCAGGACTTCAAGATCATGACTTGAGCTAAAGCCAAGATCATGACTTCACCGATGGATCCACTCAGGTGCTCCAAAACAAGATAGACTTTTATATTTACCATTATGCTTACTATTTCTTTCTCCTTAAAAATTCAAGCTTCCATGTATTATCACTTTACTTCAGCCTAACATATTTCTTTTAGTATTTAGCAGACTTGTAGGTGACAAATTCCTTCAGCTTTTGTGCATTAGAAAATATTGGATATAGAATTCTGGATCGACAGCATTCTTTGTTCCCATGTCAGCACTTTTAAGATGTTTTTTCATCATCTCCTGGGCTTCATGGTTATCAATAAATAATTAGCCACTATTCATATTGTTTTTCCCATATATTTGATGTGCCTTTTATCTAGAGTTGCTTTTAACATTTTCTCTTTACCTTTGATTTTCAGCAGTTTGACCAATTTTTCTTCTTGGAATTGCTGAGATTCTTGGATCTGTAGGTTGATGTTTACACACACACACACACACACATGCATGGTTGTTCTTATTTTTGGAGACTTCAAATACATACATATTATACTGCTGAAATAGTTCTATATATCATTGAGTCTCCATTTATGTTTTGTAATTTTTTTATTCAGGTTGAATAATTTCTGTTTTTTCAAACTAATGCCTCTTTCTTTTGCCATTTCTAAATTTGTATTAAACCTATTCAGTGAATTTTTCATGTCAGATGTATATTTTCCAGTCCTAGAATTTCTGTTTCTTTTTTTAATAGTTTCCAGTTCTGTGCTGAGCTTCATCACTTGTTCACTTATGTTCACCTTTTTCTTTAAATCTCGAATATATTTATAATAGCTGGTTTGTTGTGTTTTTCCATTAATTTTAAATTCTGGGTCATCTTGGGGTCTATTTTTATTAATTTTTTTTGTCTTGATTAGTGGTCATATATTCCAGCTTCTTTACATTTCAAGTACTTTTTTTCTTTGTACTAGATTCTGTAGATATTAAATTATAAGGAATCCAGAATATGCTGTCTTCATTTTTAGGGATTGATTTTTCTTTTGATAAACAGTTAAATGACTAGTGAATTTTCTCGATCCAGTCAGGCTAGGTTTTATCCCTTCTTTGGCCATGTCTATCTTTATCTTCTTTAGTCCTATGGTATAGATCCTACTCTAGGCACTATCTAGTTATAAAGTTTACCCTTCTGGGAGCTTACTCAATACCTGATGTGCTCTGTGTGGCATTTCCAGTCTGACTGGGTGGAATATTCTAAGAAATCCTAGCACCGTGTGACTTCAGACATTTCACTTCAATTCCAGGTACACAGTCTCTGATTTCTGTTAGACTTTGCAAACTAATCTAGGCCTCAGCCAAAGACCCAAAGAGTACCTCCACATAGACATTGCCCTGCTCCCCATACCTCCATTTTATTTGGTACCATGTCCTACAAATTCCATGACCTTCACAGGCCTGGACTCAGATTTCTGCCTGCTTAGCCTGAGTAAAGTTAGTTTAATTATCTTAGACTTCTAATTTCTGCCTGGGCTCCATGTTCCTGTGCCATGGTCTGGAAAGCTCCCAAAGCAGAAAGTCCTGTATCAGTTAACTGTCCCTTAGGAGAAAGACTGCACAGCTGCATTAACTATAGTAGCTACCATATGGTATAAAATTCTCTGAAAGTACTTTGGGTTTTGCTTCCTTTAGCAGTAGGTTTTGAAGAGAAATCCTACTACCATTTTGGGGATATATAGATATATGTAGATATATATATGTAGATATAAAGATGTATAGATACACAGATATATATAGATATATCATAAAATATATTATATATTTCACATTCAATTAATTTTATATGAATTGTAAATTGAAAATAAATATGAATTATAAATTGTACATTTAATTAATTTTATAGAAATTTAATTAATTTTATATAAATTATTTTAAGTAGCAAAATAAGGACATGAAAACTGTATCTGTTAGGGTATCTTGAGTTATCTCAAAAGTATCTCCTTCCTCAGCATCAAACGGAAGTCCTAATGGCTATGTTGATGTCATCAAGCTGAACCTACTGTGTTGGCCAAGGATATTAGATTGTCCACAACTGCTTGGACTGATCAGGACACACCTCTGGGGCTGAGGGTGGGACCCATTTTCCTTAAAGCATGTATACTGCATGAATGAGGAATGATATCTGCAGGAGTGTGGGGGTACTGGATGTTGACTTGGCAATCATGCCAAGTACAAAGTATCATAGTTTGTGTGTATCTTCACATTAAGAAGTGAAGAAGTAGGAAATGTGTTACTGATTTTAGAGATGAGGGAGCAAGCACATTATTATTACTTTATGTGTTAAAAAAAAAAGTATAACGGTACTTAACAATAAAATGTTAAATGCTAGTAAATAGAATGCTTCGACATATATAAGTGCCATTTACAAAAACTATGCATTGTAGAAGTAATTATTAATTAAGATGGCATTTTTATTTATTTTTATTTATTTATTTATATTTTTTTTCAAAGATTTTATTTATTTATTTGACAGAGATAGAGACAGCCAGCGAGAGAGGGGGAGTGGGAGAGGAAGAAGCAGGCTCATAGCAGAGGAGCCTGATGTGGGGCTCGATCCCAGAACGCCGGGATCACGCCCTGAGCCGAAGGCAGACGCTTAACCGCTGTGCCACCCAGGCGCCCCTAATTAAGATGGCATTTTTTATAGTTGTTCTTGAATTCTTGTAAACATGTGAAATGTTTATGCTATTACAGAGAAAATACAATGACATTTATGTTCTGTCCACTAGGGGAAAACATTTTTAGTTTTTGTGCTTTTCGAGAAATTATTCAATTCAAAAAAACTGTGAAGTCTACTTCCATTTTACTTCCAGAAGTAGAACACAGATTTATCAGGTCAAAGAACAAAAGTTAGACATAGAGCATTGAGGTAAGACAGATGAAGATTTGTAGCATTAAGGGAAGAGACACGAAATCATTCCTAAGGTGCTATGCGAAGCTGCCAGCCAACAATTTACAGACCGCTCTAGAAGAAAAACAAAACTTCCTGAGAAACGCAACGATGATGCATAAACTTTGTATACACTCAATATCAAAGATTAAGAACTTGATGTAAATAGGGTAAGGATTATGATCTGGAAAATTATAGACTTAAAGGACAAGAACAAACTTGGATAGAATAGTTATGGTCTTGGGACCCCAAAGGATTAAATATTCAAATAAAACTGCTGTTTTTTACAAATGGATTCATTCTCAATGTGTTATTCATTAAAATTGAACTGGATTTTTATAATTTTCTAAGGCACATTTGATATAGCAAAATTATTCAGGGATATGAACATACACAAGTTCACTCACTTGCAAAAATCACCCATAAAGAATTTATTGAGCACCTATGAGTATAAGCACACATTCCATGAGTAGACTCAGTGGAGCCAATTACTACATCCTAGAGGAATACCATCACTGCTAATATCTACAGATAGCTTCATTTAGGTTCACAGTCACCCAGAAGGGTATGGATATCAACATTTTTTTAATAAGACAAATTACTCCAAAGCAATTACATTTTAAGCTTCCACTTCTACCCTACTCTGAACACTTCCAAAAATCCAAGTACTTGCAGGATACTGAAAATCTATATGATACTCTCTAGTGTGCTAATGTGTCTTTCGTGTTGATGGGCTCTAGAGGTCATCGTATTAGTAGCCAAATCTCCTATTACTTCAGTTCCCAACCTCCTTCTCTCCCAGCAAGTATCTGTGGTCTTCCTGTGGGAGTATCACAGATGCCTTTGTTTAGAAAACACTGAGTGCCACTTATTTAAATATTTAGATTTGCTTAAATTTGGGGAAAAGTCTCCAAGGACTCTCTACCCTCTTCATAAATATTTAACAGCAATTTTAACTCTATTCTCAAAAATTTTGTTAGAATTCAGCAAAACCTATCTTAATTCTCCACCTGGTGCCCTTTAGGGCTGCCTTAACCTCCGTAGTTGTGTGATCTTTTGAACGATTATCCTTGGGCTTCTATTTCATCATTTGAAAAATGAGGATAGTTTTACTAAACATCTTATACGGCTGTTGTGTAGTTCAAAGAAGCTAATTCACAGAGCACTCAGAATATTACCAGTCACATAGTAAATGCTCAACAAGGATTAGTAAAGTGGCCATATTACTTATCATTCAAGTAGAAACAAATTTTGACAGTAAAGAGTACTATGGATAACATATAAGAACAACAGGTATAAACTAGGATCACCTAGAGTTAATGAGGATGCATGGTCATCCTGATTAGTTGCTGTCATTAGCCAAGAAATCATGTCCTACAATGTAGTCGTTTTGATCCAGCACTCCTATTTCAATTTGTTTGGACCTAACACCTAGGTCTTTCCTAGTATAAATATCCACGAATGGTAGTGCTCCTGAGTTACCTGCCAATAAATATTCCTCTACTGACTAATGAAAGCCAGTATTGTTCCTCTGGTGGGGGAGTTTTGACCGGAGGTCAACGAGGTTTGAAATAGTTTTGGAAGAGACTGGGCAGAGATGGGACCTCTAAGGCTGGGCAGAATTTGAACGTGTTAAAGGAAAAGAGAGGGCATTCCTGGGGAAACAACGTCTAGTGTACTGATAACAGTGCATTGCATACACTAGAGAATAGACTAATTGGACTAAATTCTAGATTAGTGAGCAGGGGGATATACGTTTATGCAGGTGAAGGTGAAGTTTGATTAGAAAGGGACGTAACAATGAAACAGAAAGGTCAGGATTTGGTGCGACAAGGAGCACATAATTTAGGAGTTTTTTACATGGACAGCAACATCCTGACTGTGTTCTAAGAAAGTCACAGCATTCTGCAAGAAGACAGAGATTTACACAAGAAGACTGTTTCCTATGAAAAGGGCAATTTGTTATCTCAAATCTTGAATCAAGGACACTGCAAATTCTTCTTCTGTGCATTTTTTCATCCTCTACTCTCTATTTGCTTTCCGCCAATTGCTTTTGGGTCATGCCTGATGCTTATTTTCACGTGTCCTGTAAACGTATATAACACGTACTCTGTCCTTAGCATTCTTAGTGCAGCTCATTCTCATCGGGGAACCCTGTGAGAAAACAAAGATGCTAATTTCATAATTTCAGTGTAGCTATGTCTTCAATATTCAATTTACGGAGAGAATTTTACACACAACTGATTGAATATCCATCTGGTGAGTCTTTAGCATTATCTAATTTCTTTCCACTGTGCATGGAGCTGCTGAGACCCCTCGGGGACTATTTGCACAACATCGTTGCTCCAGGCCATGGAAAATTCTGTGCGCTGCTTTCCACACGTTTGGTTCCACCTGGTTCTGGTTTGTGTGTTTTGGGGTTTTCCAATGCAATTACTGCCTACTTCATATACACCAAATGAATCTGACTCTTTCTGTTTCAATGGAAGGCTTTTAAACAGAGTTTGAAATGTGAATGCACTGATTCAAACGTAAAAATGCCCAGATGGACTGAAGGAAATTCAGAAAGACAAAGAGAACCTCAGTGTCATGTGTTCCCAAGCAGGGACTACCAAAACAAGGAAGGAAGGGAGGGAGGAAGGAAGGAAGGAAGGAAGGAAGGAAGGAAGGAAGGAAGGAAGAAAAGAAGGGGAAAAAGGAAGAAAAAAAAGCAATTTCATTTCTAGGTTCTATGTTCTATTAGACTCCTTTGTTAGTGTGTATACTTTGGACTCACCTGTTTCCTGGGAGAGGATAATTATTTCCCTTTCTGTGGAAAGAACTCTCCCACCAGGAGCATGATGTATTCTACCCAGACCTGACAGATCCATTCTATTCCTACTGGATCAATATGGGCCTCAGTCTTGCAGTCACTGTGGCTTCCGTTCGATCTCAGTAATTCTCAGATTGACTACCCATAAATGCAGTGAGGAGGCGCCAATTATCCCATACAGCCTCTGGCTTGTTATTGCTGCACACAATTATTGGAAGAGAGGTGTGCAGAATAACCCCAGGGATGGCACCAAAAGGAATGGGCTTTTTTCATCATTACAGTCTCAATAAAATCAGATAGTACTCCATCAACCAACTTTTTAAATGGGGGTTTATATCACTTTGCTGAAAGTAGGTGCAAAATGCATGACCACTGACAGAGAAAGTCTGTGTCTTCCATGTATGCAAGCAAGACATTCCATACATTAACTCTATTCTCCTCCATACTGAAGATATTGCTGACAGCAAGTGAAATAATACTCAAATGTATTGCCCCTTTCAATGCTATTGAAAGAACACCTGCAAACACAATGATAGATTTGTGCTTGGGACACATTCTGCACTGTTTTCTGACACGCGTGCATTTAGCACAAGCAAACGCTAAATAGTGATGCATTAAGAATATGGTTAGTATGTCAGTGGTAGTCTCTCTTTCAGTTAATAATATGATAACTATGGAACAGGCGTTTAACTCTCTCACTTGCAGAATTGCCAAATAAATACATCAATGGAATATAAAAATAGAAAGGAAAAAAATTTTGAAATGAAAGAAGAAAAAAATCCAAATGCTGGGAACTTCAAGGCATTTTTGCTGCATCCACTTGATTCAAGATAGAGTTGACTTGAGGACTGGGCTGTGTAGGGGAATGACCTGTGTACCAGGGAAGCAAAGGGAAAATGCTATTGGCAGAATGCTACTGATATTTCTGAGGGCATGAGATGCATGTGTGTCTCTGTGTGTGTGTGTGATGTTGAGGGAAGCATGCGGGTTGGGGACATGGGAAAAACAGAGGTCTGAGCGAGGAACATCTGGTTTCCATTCAGGACACTAGAAAGTCATTCTGGTTCTAGATCGAGCCTGGAGACTATGTGGGCACTTATCGGATATTTACACCTGATGTGGCCCCTCCTATCAGGCAGAGTGATTTTACCAGGGCTGGCTGTGGAGGAAGGAAGACACACCAGGAGGTTTAAAAAAAAGAAAAGAAAAGAAAGAAACAGTGTGCCAGCACAGAGAAATGTACCAGCACAAGGAAACACCATCACAGCATTTACCTTTCATTAAGCTTTCTCCCTTCCCTCCTGCTGTTGCATTTGTTGGATCACTGACCAAGTACAGGAAATGCTGCGTTAATTCTAAACTTCACATGTCTCACATCATTTGGGACTGATTTAGGAAAAGACTTACACTGTTTTATGGAAAACCTAGCTCAAAATCTTAGGAGAAAATAAAACCATTGTTTTTTAGGTTGGCTAAATACTGAATTCTATGCACCTAGAGGATTCTGCAATTGACAAATATTAAGATACTTGGCGGAATCAGCTGATAATTTTTTTGAAACTATACTTCATTTCCGTACTTTCTAAAAAAATAAATTCCATATGGGTTGAGACATTAAATACAGGGGGAAAACAGTAAAACAGCAGGGAGAAAATGTAGACTAGTATTGAATTTGAGAAGGAAAAGATCCTAAGCAAAGATAAAAGTGAAGGGGCACAGCAATCGAAAATATTGGTAGCTATAACTGTGTAATCGTAAATACCAAAGATCACCCCAATATCTTTCTTCAAGCTAGGAAATATTTGCAACATATTTGATTTAAAAATATACATATATTTTTAGAGAAATAGAGAGTGTGTACAAGCTGGGGGGGAGGGGCAGAGGGTGAGGGAGAGAGAGAGAATCTCAAGCAGACTCCACCCCCAGTGCTGAGCCTCATGCGGGGTTCAATCTCACTACCTTGATACCGTGACCTAAGCGGAAATCAAGAGTCAGTCGCTTAACTCAATGAGCCATTTAGGCACCCCTGATTTAAAAATAATGAACTTCCTCAATATGTAAAGAATTTGTCCACGGTAAAAAGCAAGAAATGCACGAGAAGAAACACAAGTGGCTTATAAACACACATGTGCATGTGCTCAGACACACACACACACACACACACACACACACACACACATTTTCCTAACCTGTAATTAAAGAAATGCTAACTAGAAAAAAATAAAACAATATGCCATCTCTTAAAGTGGCAAAGATAGTTTCTAAATTTCAGTAGGGTTAGAGTGGTAAAGGAGCACTTTTGATGGGTACCATTGATACTCTCTTTCTGGAAAGCAATTTGATCATATTATGGAGCCCATTACAAATATATGCAGTTTAGGGGCTCCTGTGTGGCTCAGTCGGTTAAGTGTCTGCCTTCGGCTCAGGTCATGATCCCAGTGTCCTGGGATTCAGCCCCGCATCCTGCCCACTGCTCAGCAGGGAGTCTGCATCTCCCTCTGTTCCCCCACCCCCCGCAACTTGTTCTCTCTCTCTTTCTCAAATAAATAAATAATTTTTTAAAAATCCTTAAAAAAAATTGTGTGTGTTTAATCAGACATGGGCACAAAGATTTAGGTAGCCTGATTTCATCAAGGCATTGCTGATATGTTGATATCTAGTAAAAATAAATCAAATGCTAAGCTCAGATAATTTCTTTTAAAAAAGGGCAAAAATCACACAGACTAGTATGCAATTATTAAGATCATTTATTAAAATAACATTTGATGCGTGAAGCTAAGCTCATAATAAATTTCAAAGTAAAACATCAGAATAATAAACCCACCATTTATTTCACCCCATTTATTTCACCCCATTTTTTTAAAAGAAAAAAATTAGAACGGTAGGATTGCACAAATCTCAGAAGGAAATAGAGTGCAGGTGTTTGTGAACCATGATGCTCTTACGGACAATTCTTCTGATATTAGCCATACTTACTGATCTACTCTTCCTTATTAACATGCAAACTTTTTTTTTTTCAGATGCTCAGGGCCATTAACACTGTGCTGCCCAATGAACCAATACGGCCAGCCATTAGCGAAGGTGGACCCGAGCACTGGAACCGTGGCTAGTAGAGTAAGATTTTCTGTCAATTTAAAATATACACCAATTTCAAATTCAAAAACAGGCAAAGAATCCCTTTAATAAATGTTATATTGACTCTGTTAAAATGATAACTTTTTTTTTCACATGGCAGGTTAACTAAGATATGATTGAAATGAATTTCACCTGTTTCTTATTTCTTTTTTCAATCCAGCTGTCATTAAATTTACAATACTTCGATGGGTTGCATTGTATTTCTAGTGGACAGCACTGTTACAGAATACAATGATGGCTTCTGCTGACCTTTCACCTCTATCCTGGAATATCTCCAGCATTTTGGCATTCTTTGTTTAAGTACCTTTTGCCTCAGGGCAATTTCTGCAGCGAAGGAGACAAGACACAGGGAGGTGGACAGGCAAGAATTTTTAAATTACAATTACTTTGGAGAAGTTGTTACCCCTGACCTCAGTATTAGGAAACATTGTTTCATGTAGTTGCTCAAGAGAATGCCAAGTAGAGAATTCTAGAGCAGAAGCATCACACTGAATTTACCACTCCAGGGACCATGTCTGCTAGACTCTTTTATTTCTAGTTTTTACCCTTTAATATCTTATTTGTTGTCTGATGCTGGGCAAGTCATGTGTCTCTGGGGCTTAGTTTTTTCCATCTCTAAAAGGAATTTTAAAAAAAGTCTTTATCTGTAAAAGGAAACAATGAAATTCACATGGTTGTACCAACTATAGGAGTTAATGAACCTGAGTGCTTAAAAGAGTACCTAGCAAATCATTAAAAATGTGATACATGCTACCTATGAAACTTTGTTAAATATACTGATAAATGTGGGGAACAAGATGAACAGATTTAATAACCTGATCAAAATTTAATATCTATTATCTTATCAAAGAAATAGCCTAGGAAAGTTGAACAGGGCAGGCCAGGGACTCAGACTCCCGGGCTTCAAAACGGACCCGATCTTAACAGCTTTCGTCTTGGGAAGGTTACGTAAGTGCGTGTTTCCTCTTCTCTACGATGGAGTCATGCAACTCACAGGGATGGCTGGAGAAGTGAAATAGATAAATGCCTTGGAATTGCTTAGGACAGTGACATGGACAGTTTAATAATTGTTGTTCATTAATATCACCATTATGGGGACACTTGCCAACAAATTTCTACACCTTCAGTTAAAACAAACGAAAATTTGCAAATATCGGACACTCGAAGCCAAAAGTAAAATTCTTCTGGCTGGACGGGGTCAGGTGGGGGGTGGTCACTGATCCTCACAGTATTTCTGAAGGCAGGAAGATCAGTAGCCTAGATGGTATTCTCATGCTTTACAATGTGCGGATAAATGCCCGGGGTCCTTGTCAAAATGCAGACTTGGATTCAATGGGTCTGGGGCAGAGTCTGCTTGAGATTCTCCATATTTAATAAGGTCCCGCGTGCTGCTGGTGCGGCCGCTTCTCCCACTGCCTTCAGAGTACCAAGGGCTAAAGCAATATCATCCACCTTGACGGCAGGAATAATTGAGGTGCAAGATCACAGAAAGCGCATCAACATAAGTGCATGAAACAACAGTCCTTTCTGTTTTTTTACACTGACTACTAGCACACGAATAGATTAGCTTCTTTCTCCTTTAATTGAATTCATTTCATTAAGTTAGACAGGGGTCAGGCAACATCCCCTTTATAGAGATTATGATTCTGTAGCACACACAATTTATGACATTTGCTCTGGGTTTCATGACAAATACAACATGAAGAATAAACAGGCCTTTCAAAATGTAGTTTTCCAGAATAAACGATTGTCCTAACACTCTATTTTGAATAGTTCCTTCTTTATGGAGGTTTTTAGAGACACCAGTTACTCAGTTAAGAAAATTCCCTTTTAATGTTAGTGTGCAAAGAATTTGAATTGCAAATGAGTGTTAAATAATATCAGATGCTTTTTATGCATCTGCGTGTTTTCTTTAATTTCTTAATATGGAGAGTCAGATTTTCTAATGCTCACCCACCCCTCCCTTTGCATTCTTTGGAAAAACTCAACTTTGTCACAATATATATGTGGCTAGATTTCATCTTGCCAGTATTTTGTTTGGCCTGCAATGTACTATTTTGGTTTGGATATCAAGGTTAAGAAAGCCTTGTAGCATTATGTATAAATTTCAGGTGCTACTATGTGTCAGGTACAATAAAACTTTATACCAGAAGCATCAAGTTCACGACAGTGACTCCCTATGAACGAACATTTAGACTCATGTACATTTTGTACTATGCGTGGTAAATTATAATCATACAGAGTTTTATTTCCCATGATCGCATTAATTTACTATTTCAAAATACGTGCATGATTGATCTGTGCCCTTGAGGATGTTAAATGCCAGCTCTCTTAAACACACCATAGAAACCATCACAGATGCAGAATCCTTGCATCTTGAAGGATAAAGAGAGTCAGTTGCCTAAGGAAAAAATATCCCAGGGACCTATATTCCTGCACCTTCTCTAACACACATAACTTGCTATTATTTATTAAACTGGCATGTTCTCCAGACTTTATGCTTATTAACAATCTTATGGAATCTTCACAATAATCCTGAAAGAAAGTATTTTCATTCTCATTTTTCATGAACCTGAAAGTCTGAGTGGTAATTTTTTAGGGTCCCATAATGAATGAATGAAGGAGTCAGGCATCGTTGACTAACTCCAGAATTTAGAAACATTGTCCAGTGGCATCCTCTCCCTTAAAATTTTAGTTTCCAACTCAGAGGACGTAAACAGCACCTCCCTGTTCTCCTGGAAGCCCAGAAATCTCTATCTTGTCCCATATTCTAGGGAAGCAGATTGTGAACTGGAATTTTTCATCAGATCTGTTCATTCTCGATAGTCTTTTCCCAGCTTCACCTTATAATTAATGTTTCCGGATCACTCTAAACCCACAAACAAATAAGTGAATAGATTGTTTATAATCAGAATGCTCAGTTTGCTCATTTGTTGATTCAAGTAGTCAGTTGTTCACTTAACACACATTTCCATCTGACAAATCCGCCTAGTGTAAATCTTAAAGTCCCCTCTCCTTCATCATACTTAAAATGTTGAAGGCGTAAAAATACATTTCTCCGAAATGAGTAACAGCACGACACAGAAAATGACAAAAGAAGTAGCATTAGAGAGCTAAAATAATTTCAATATGCAAAACTCATTTAGAATATAAGCTTGATCAAAATGAACAAAGGTATTGGTTCTACCAAGAAAAATGGCTTTGAACACCACAAATATTTAACCTGTCTCCTCAGTAATGTGCTTTCTAATTTCAAACGCCATTGCATTTGTATTCCAGCCAATTTCCATACTATAAATGTCAGTCAACATAGGCTGATTATGCCTAAGAATGATTTAAAAAGAACCTTAACAACAGTAAAAGTCATGTCCGTATTTTCATTATGCATCTGAGCCTTTGGATTGTAAATATTCCCTCTGAGCTAATATTTTAGAATTCAAGGTCATATACAGGGGATTTTTTCCTTGCTAATTAGAAAATAGATTACTCCACTTGAAATTATGTAGGTGGAAATTCTTCCCTGAGGAATTTATCTCTTTCAGATGTGTTTGATCATGTACAATATTTTTTTAACTATATTATATTTGCTTTTCCCCCTCTCACCTACCAAATATGATGCACCAAATGCTTAAGGATTTGACTTATTATTCTGACATTAGTAATAAAGTTATATTAAAAATAATGTACTAGAAGTCTTTCACCTGCATACAATTTTCCTTATTAGATTTGCTTGTGATTTCACTTGTCAAATTTCACAACGTCTAATGTTCCCTCTGTATATTTATAAAAATACTTTATTGCAGATGAGTCTAATCACTATGTAAATTAGGTAATTATTTGGTGAATATTAACATTCTTTCCCATACAAAATAATACAGATATTTTGAATCTTCTTTCCTTGCTTTTGGGAGAATATAGCAATTAAAATAGTTATTGAACCCTTATTTGCATGCAAATGAGGCAAGAGAACTAGCATATCAGGATGTGCAAAAGTATATTTAATTTTCAATTTCAAATGTATTTCTTATTAGTTAGACTACATCATTTTCAATGCAATTTTCTTCTGGCATGTTACAATCATGTATCATAAAAAGCTTTTCTGGTAACCACTTGCTTGCATGCATGGGCTTTTAATCTTTTTGGATTCTTCTATGGCAAGACAAAATAAATCTTCTTTACAAGAGAAAAAGCCACCATGTTGCTGAATTACACGATTAATAGATGGTATATAGTGAATATTTAATATTGTATCAAAGGGATGGCTTAAAAAGGTAAGTTTAAAGTAATTATAAACTAAGTGTAAAGTAATTATAAAGAAATATGCTGATGATTTTTCTTCTACCAATCATAAAAATACTATTGAACATAGAACAGTATCTGAAAGAAAATTGTAGATATGTCCCTGAATAAATTGCAAGAAAATCAAATAAGTGAACTTTTCTAGTAAAGATAAAAAGTGATGTTACTGATATTTGAATAAATAGGAATGACATAGAGACAATACATATTTAGATCTCAAACACCGTAACTGCATAGGAATGAGGTATCTCTTGACGTTTTAAGAAAACAGTTATAAAAGAAATAAACAAAAGTAGTATAATATTAGAGTGATGAATTCAGTGTACTGAATATAAATATATTGAAGATGGGTGTGATCTGTACATCTAGCTTTTGATAATGAGTTACTAAGGCAAAGTTCCTGGTGTGTCTTACACTCCTTAAGGCTGATGGCATGGAGTATATACACTCTAACACACATTCTGTAACTTTATTTATGGATGGAAGTGTGTTGGTCTGGATTGTGTCCCCTCTAAATTCACATGAAGCCCTAATCCCCAGAGTGACTATATTTGGAGAGAAAACCTTTAAAGAGAGCATTAAGATTAAATGTGAAAGGGTGAGGCCCTAATCCAGTAGGACTGGTGTCCATGTAAGGAGAGGTAGAGACACCAGCAGCGCTATGCACAGAGGAAAGGCCATGTGAGGACCCAGCAAGAAGACAGCCATCCACCTGCCAGGAAGAGAGGTTTTACCAGAAATTATCCCCGCCAAAGCCTTGATCCTGGACTTCCAGCCTCCAGAACTTTGAGAAAATAAATTTCTGTTGTTTAAGCCATCAAGTCTGTGGTATTTTGTTATGGCAGCTGGAGCCAACTAATATAGGAAAATACAACTCAACGTTTCCAAGTTTAAAGAAAAAGGATTCATGTCTCTGGATAATTCAAAGTATAACACCTTATTGTCTGATGAAGGTAGGTAAATGAGGTAATACATTTCAAACAGTTAAATATTAACAGTGAAAAGAAATAAAATATTGGTTTCTTAAAGTACTGAGCCAAGATGTTTTCGTTTCCCCATATGTTTCCCTGATCTTATATACAGCTCAACCCTCTCACAAGGGCTTTAGCAGAAATCCCAGGATGCACTGAACTGGTAACCCACCATTCCCAGGTCTAGTTTCGACTGTGACACAGTCTGAGATACCACGGTCATACCATTTACCTTTCCTGGTCTGTTTTCTCTTTTCGAGAATAGTGGGATTTGATTAACATTACCAATGCGTGAGTGAATTTTATTTCGACTTGACAGCAACAAAAACCTATGATGAAAGATACATGAGCAAGGTGCCCCATGCAATGGAATTCTCTATTGCAGAACTGCTCAGAGTACTTTAATATTAATGTGACTTGCAAACCTACAAGAATAGAATTCGGCATGCAGCATTCTTCAAGTGTTCTTTCACCCCACAACACTGGAAAGAGGTTACTGCTCAGTGTGATCCCAAATTGGAGATCCTTTGACCATGATGCAGTAAGTTCACACAGAGATCCTCTTCATGGATTTTTGGCTACTTATCCTCTAAGAAAGAGGAATAATGAAGGATCTTTTAGGAGGTTTACACCTCAGGAAAGATGTTTTGAGAAAACACAAGTATGTTATACAACCCAGGGAAAGTGCATTTTTAAAAGATTTATTTAATTATTAGAGAGAAAGAAAGAGAGAGAGAGCAGGGGGAAGAGCAGAGGGAAAGGGAGAGAGAGAGAATCTAAAGCAGACTCCCCACTGATCCCAGATCCTGAGGAAGGGCTCAATCCCATGACCCCGAGAAGATGACCTGACCTGAAATCAAGAGTCAGACACTCAACCAAGCCACCTAGGTGCCCCAGGAAAGTGCATTTTAAGAAAGAGTTACTGGTGGATTTGAGATGAAACCCTTAATTCCATACGCTGCTCTTCCGTTCTCAAAACACACTTCTGTTAGCCACAAGAACCAGCCCTATTTCCATCTAACAGTTTTAACATTTCTTATTTATAAACATATAATGAGCTCTTTGTTTGGGGTTTGTTGTTGTTGTGTTGTTGTTCTTTAGCATAGAAAAATATATTCATGTAAATAATGAAATGGACTCCAAAATTACTTGGCAGGAAATTCAGGACACGATGGGCAAGTGACAATTTTTTTGTAAACAGGAATTCATCAGGATTCTCTGAGAGACAACTATGGCCACAATTCCCAAGCATCACGAGCAATGTTCCACTGGCTGGCATCATCAGTCCCATCATGGAAGTATAACAAGCAAGACTCAACTGATTCCTGAGGATTGATGCTGCACAGTATAACACAGCTCACTTCATTTTATCTACATTAAATGGTGCACAATTTACTAGGTTTTCTTACACTTTTTTTTTTTTTTTTTTTTTTTTTTGCTTAGCCATAGTAGAAACTGCTTCAGATGGACTCATTGACCGTTGATCATAAATCAGGCCTTTATTGGTGAAGAGGTGAGGTGGGTTAACAATGGATTTACTTGTAAATTGAAAAGAGATAAATCCTGGCTCCCTCAAGGGTAGCAGTGTATTTATAGGTTGGACGGCAGTACCACTTTTCAAAAAGCACTTTATAGGAAGGTAAAGTCTTCAAGACCTTGGGTGTTTATGATCTCTAAAGCTTGTGTATCTGCAGAATTGTTGTAAAATACACTAATAAAATAGAAAAGGATGTTGCTTTATATTTGCCTGTGTTACCACTTAGGTACTTGTACAGGTAGACTAGAGGCTCTATAAAATAAATTCATAAGCTGAAATTTAATTCTTTTGGGAAATCTGCCACTTTTATTTACAGGCCTATAAGCCTAGCAGATAAAAATAACTAAGAGAAAATATTGCATATATATTTCATACTGCTCTGCAATCAAGATCCCTGAATGGTCTGTATGCATTTCCATCCCATAAACCTGTCTGGCAATCATTACTGACTTGAATATGTGGAATTAATCTCCTCATCAGGAATAACCGAACCCTACTTACAGAATAAGAGAAACATGGGCTAGCCTTAGTCTTCCGCTGGCTTATGATTATATTATGACACACTGAAATGTTCTTCTTGACTGCAAAATGGCAGGATAATTATCTTGGAAATTTGCACTATAGAAAGCAGCAAATTTGGCATAGAAAATGATGCTAGAGATTTCAGAGCAATATTAAAATCTGAATTATTTTTTAAAAACCATGGAGAGGTTCTTCTCACGAGAGTCAAGCACTTGGAACATTTTGAAAGAACGGACTAAATCAGTTTTTGGGTATTCTTTTTTTTTTTTAAAAGATTTTATTTATTTATCTGACAGAGATAGAGACAGCCAGCGAGAGAGGGAACACAAGCAGGGGGAGTGGGGAGAGGAAGAAGCAGGCTCATAGTGGAGGAGCCTGATGTGGGGCTCGATCCCAGAACGCCGGGATCACGCCCTGAGCCGAAGGCAGACGCTTAACCGCTGTACCACCCAGGTGCCCCAGTTTTTGGGTATTCTAACCTATTTCCATGCCATCTAAGTTAGCTGTTTGGATACGCTAAGCTATTTCTATTCCCTAAGAAAGCATTCACACAAATAAAAACAACTTTGGTTGAATATTGAGAATCTGAATACTGACCAATCATTAAATGTGTAGCACGTTCCGCACAAAAATGCTGTACGGTGTCATTTGTTCCCCAACTGACCAGATGAGGTATTAGGTCAGGTGGAAGACCAACAACATGATCCATGCTGCTGACATCTCAAACTGAAATTACTTAGAGTGGACCTCTTAATCTACACTCCTCAAGACCTACCCCCTCACCGTCTTCCCATCTCAGTTGATGGCAGTCCCATCTTTCCAGCTGCTCAGACCAAAAACCTTGGAGTTAACTCTTGACTTCGCTTTTTCCTTCACATGCATATTCAGTGTGTCGGCCAAGTGTTGCACCTTTAAAATAGAATGTACTGCCACCTCAGTCACCCACCATCATCTCCCACTTCAACTCTAATCGCTTTCTTCTTGGACTCCTTGCCCTCCTCTCTCACCCTCAGCTAGAGTAATTCTTTCCACATAATAGCTGGCTGGAGTGAGTTTATGAAGCCCGTTAGATCACGTCTCTCCTCTGCTTAAATTACTCTAGCAACCATGTGCCCATCATCTCACTCAGAAGAAGAAGCCAATGAGCCACCAGCTCTTTATCTTCCTGACCTCATCACCTACCAATCTCCCCTGGCCACTCTAGCCTTCCTGCTCTCTGCCATGTACTATCCAGCACTTCACTAGCTGTTACCTTCTCCCTCAAATGTATGAGTGGCCAAATCCCTCATTCTTTGCTCAACTGTTAACCTTCTCTATGTGGCCCATGCTGATAATCCTATTTTAATTACTTTTTTATAAGATTTTATTTATTTTCAGAGAGAGAGAGGGCAGAGCAGGGGGAGCGGCAGGCAAAGGGAGAAGCCGACTCCCCGCTGAGCAGGGAGCCTGATGTGGGTTGATCCCAGGACCCTGGGATCATGACCTGAGCCAAAGGCAGACACTTAACCAACTGAGCCACCCAGGCATCCCAATCCTATTTTAATTACAACATAACTGCGAATCATGCCTGATCCTTCTTTCATTGCTCTTTTTATCTTTTCGTGGTACCTGTCCCCTTCAAACATACCAACTTCTTTTATTTATCATGTATGCATTACGTTTACTGTTCATTACCTCTTTCCTCTCCCCAGAACCTAAGCCCCCAGAAAGCACAGATTCTTTTTTGAGATCAGGAAGGGCTTCACTTACTTGGGCTAAGTTTTTAAAATTGTGCTTTGCGCAGAGTTCACGCTCAACACATTTCTGTTGGATGATGAAATGAATACTGACATTATATAAATCCAAAAGCTGTGCCCCAAAAACAATCAATTTTTTTTTACCACTGTTGTGCTAACTGGGTTCAAACCAAAACACACCATATACCTCTTGAAGAAAAACCCTGAAACTTAGATTTTTAAAGCTGTTCTCAAACACAGCTTCTCAGTAGAGCTCATTAAAATATTACAAAAGACCAAAAATTGATATGGTCTGATAAAAACACTGAGTTCACCAAATGTGTGTTCAGATCCATGTTATGTAATGGTGCAACCAGAAGAAAATAATCCAGATCTCCTGACTCCTGTTGTTTGCTTATTTGTTTGTTTTTACTATTCCACTGCATTAGTCACAGAGTATACACAATGTGGTTGCTCCAATCTGTGTTTCTGAGAGAATTTTTGTGCAGGTTTGAAGCTCAGGTGAGATAGGCTTCTAATCTACCATCTTCCTTGATCTTGATGGTAACAAACAGCATTATAACCCATCTGCCTCCTCAAGCCAGAAGTCTAGCTATTTCTGTATTCTTCCTCTATCCACGTACACTATTCCCCCTTGCCAAAAAAAAATTTAACCAATAACAAAGTTGTATTAGCATTTACCAAATCTGTCTTGGTTGCGCTCACTTCTTTCCACTGTCTTTCCTATTTCCCTAATTCAGAAAACAGGCATCTCTCTCTTGGTTTTCTGGAAGAAAATTCACATACTTTTCTTCTTACTCCTGTTACAATGATGGGGCTGGATATTTTCGTAGTTCAAGACCATTTCCTCTCTGTACAGTATGGATTCTACTCTTCCCTCTTCCTCAAGTACCTTTCACTATTGTGTATCCTTCCTCTCAACTGATGCTTTCTACTGGCTTTTAAACATCAGCCAATACTTCCTTTTTTTATAAACTAAAGTTAATTAACCACTCTTTTCTAATCCACATCCTCTTTCATTTACTACTGTATCTCCTCATTTGCTACCATATCTCCTTTCTTGAAAAAGTCATTAATGCACCATATCTTCATTTTATCACTTCCTGCCCTTTTCCCAACTGTCTCCCATCTGGTTCCTTCTCTCATCACTTCTCTGAAGCAGCTCCTGCTACATTGTCTCTCACAATTCACATGTCAAAAATCAGATATTTTCTATTTTTCAACTTACTGGAGTTCTCCTTTTAAAATGTTGTTAAAATTCGAAGAGATAAAACTATGTATAAGAGAGATTTAATAGCTAAATACTCAACCCAATACACAACATAGAGTTGAGAAACATGATTCCACTGTGGCATTTGAAGTCCCCATTGCTGGGGCGCCTGGGTGTCTCAGTCAGTTAAACGTCCAACTCTTGATTTTGGCTCAGCACGTGATTTCCAGATTGTGAGATCAAGCCCACATCAGGCTCCCTGTTGATTACGGAGACTGCTTAAGATTACCTCTCCCTCTGCTCCGCTCTTACTCACTCATGTGCGTACTTCTCTGTTTCTCTCTCTAAAAAAATTTTGAAAAATAAAAAAATAAAGTCCCCATTGCTTCTCTCCACCTAGTCCTTTGCATCTCCCTTCAGATGCATCATCAAAATAATAATAATAATAATAATAAACAAAACAGCCTAACAATATTATTGTATAAAAGCTTCTATTGAACAATTGTAAGGAATTTATTTGATTCTGATGATCACTTTTTTCCATTAAATGATTTTATAATATTCTTACTTTTAAGGAATTTTCACAATAATCTACACATCATGCCTTTTTGTTTTTACTAATACTTAGTGTTACAAAAACCTCAAAACATGTATTTTTATTGGCTGTGACTATCTGACTTGTATTTTTAAAAAATCCATCTTATTGACTTTGCTTGAGCTGAGCTGAATGAACCTGTTCCCAGACCAGATGACAAATGAGAAGCTTCTGAATAAATGAATAAGGGGTTACCCTCAGAAAGACAATTCCTATTCCTCCCATTTTAAAGTACAATTTTCCCTGATGAAACCAACATTCTGGCCTAATTTCATTTCAAAACCATTAACATTTTATTCTGTCTGTTTGTTGCCAAACATCTGGGATGAAAACTAAAATAAAAAAATAATAATAAAAATTACTCATTCATATTTTTCCCTCGAATCCAGAAAGATTAGCATTTTACAAATAAAATTGCTAAATAAAATGCACTATTCAACTATATATTTGCCAAGTTTTGAGGACATGGCTGCCATGGAAGTAAATAACATGACAAGACGCAGAGAACATATGTAGTTCACTCTATTGATCAGCTTTTACTGGGTTATTCTGTAGTAACAAAGGTTATTTCTGTGGTACTAAAGACCCTGCAAATTCAATAGTTTACAACAGCAGTAGTTCATCCCTTGACCACAATACATATCCATCATGGGTTAGCTGAGGTTCTGCTCCACAAATTCTTTGTTCTGGATCCGTAAGTCTCAACCTCTACCAGGTCAAGCTGGCCTCATGGAGAAAGAAAAAGAAAAAAAAAAAAACAACCAAACAAACCAAAACACACCCGCACAATTACTCTTACGACTTCTGGTAGAGAATGGTATATGCCCAGTTCATACACATTTCATGAGCCAAAGCAAGTAATATGGCCATATCTGACTCCATGTCTCAGGGAGGTATAATTCTTTCACGTGAAGGGAAAACAAGTAATGGCAAACAGCAATAAAACATGGCACACTTCACACAACACAGAAGATTATGATTATGATTACGCTGTCATAGACATGAAGAGATTTAGAATCAGTTTCTTCCCAGAAGGATGAATCAAAGAAGTGCGTTCAAATCATGATGTTGTTGCTCATTGTCAGTAAGTGATGTTTGTTTACTATGTGTTTGGCACTGTGCTAATGCATTGCACTTACTCAGCACTACTAAAATGATATCCTTATTTCAGAGATAAGAACACTGAGACTTAGAGACATAACTGACAATTAGATCCGTCATCTAAGGAAATACAGAAAATGAATGATAGAGGCTGAGATTGTACCCCGGCAGCCTAACCATAGAGACTATTTTTCTTAGCCCATCTGAATCTTAGCAAGTTATACAGCCAATAAAATGAAGAAGTTGGACAAGATAATTTCAGTTACCTTTAGTTTTAAAAATCTGTATTACTGTGACACTCATAATACATATTATTCTTAAAATAAATTAATTTTGAATTCATATGTTAAATGTCTTTCACTGATTGTAAAAAACAGAAGGCAATCTCTGTTGAATCTGCTATGATGCCCAGAAATAAACTTAGTAGACGCTGGTAAGAAAGCAAGACTTGTGCATCTTCCATATACATCACACCCTGGCACACTTCTAGGCAAAAAAGGAGGGACCCAATCAATCTTTATGGGATAGATGGAGTATATGAATTAATAAATGAATGCAAAATGACATAAATGTCCCTTTTCATGCCCCAGATCTACTTCCTTAATTCTCTAGTTATTGGTGACTTAATCACTACTCAATGACTTCATTATTTTTCTTCATTACTTTCAACTTCCTAGGCTGAATTAACAGTATTCAACACCAATATATGTACACTAAGAATAGAAATGAATTATCAGATATGGGAGGTTTGCCAAATACATCTAAAATCACTCTTTCCTTATATCTAAGATGCATGTATACTACTATGTTCTATTTAGCACTACATAATGCAAATATTTTGAAGAAGTAACAGTCATTAACAGTAATATCACCATAGAAGTTATTCTTTATCACTTTCTAGCAAATAGCTGAGCATTAAAAGTCCAAAAATTGGTTTGAAAAAGAACCTTCTGGAACATTATGTTCCAATAATTGCAAGAACAATTGGAAAACCAAGAGTCAGGTAAGAGAAATGCATAAAAGGAAACTGAAAACTTCATGTACAAGGTAGATAGATGGAAAATTTATATTAAAATTGAAGAAAATATATCTGATAGTAAAAACAAAGTATATACACGAGGAACAAACAAATGAGAAATGAAAAATTTTTTAAAAGATAAGTTTATAATAGCGTCTAAGGATAACAAATATCTAGGAATCTAACAAGAGTTATGAAACACTTCTATAAATGAAATAATAAAATACGAGGAGATATTTAACAACAAATAATTGGAGAGATAAATCACATTTACGAATAGGATAATGTGCTTATTAGTTTGGTCCTTCTGCAAGTCAGTGAAATGTAAATCAAAACCAAAATGCAATGCCATTTTGTACCAATTCATTTGCTAAAAATTAAAAACTGTGACAATACAAAATGCTGGAGATGTGTGGCATGAGATCTCTTACACTTGCCAGTGGAAATGTAAAGTTTTGCACTCACTTTGGACAGCACCAGACATTATCACCTACACCTAAAGACTCACACACCCTATAAGCAATTTAAATTTTTAAGCATATGTATAAGAGAACATCTTGCATATCATAGTAGGGAATATTTATAAACATTTCATAAAAATAATTCTCAAAATATAAATAAATACCAAATGTCAATCAAAAGAAATGCATATGAATCAACTAAAAAAATTAAAACAATGGAGTATTATGCCACAGTCAAATAAAATTCAATAACATGAATTAACTTTAGCATTATGAAATTAAATGAAAAATAAAGTGAAAATATTACTTACAGTAGGGTACTTCTTGTAAAGTTAAAAATAAACTTCTAACATGATAATATATACTATTTAGGCATATGCAAGCACATTTTTTTTAAGTTGGCTCTATGCCCATTGAGGGGCTTGAACTCACAACCCCTAAATCAAGAGTCACGTGCTGTAGTGATTGAGACAGCCAGGTACCCCTGTGAGAACATTTTTTTAAAAAAGAGAATATATAAAAGTAAGGCAAGAAGTTTTAAGTCAAGATGGAGAAACAGACAACAGATTTACCTTCTGTGCAAAATTAACAATAACAAATACACATGAGACATTACAGTGTAATAATGACAATTAAAATGCTGAATATCAGAGACAGAAAGTAAACAAGGTGAGCGCTACACCTGTCCTAAAAGTTCTGTAAGTTTCTAAGCCCTGGCGTATAAAGAAAAATCTCAGATATCCCCTGGGCATTTCCCTGAGTTGAGCAGGAGGATCTGGGAGTCTACTGAAGCCAAGAGGTGTCGATGTCATAGAGCAGACACAGGAGAGAAGAGGGGTGACCAGAAAGAGAAATCCAGGGAGCTCCTTTGAGGATTCAGTTGAGAACTGATCATAACATGTATGCAAGAAAACTACCCAAGTCCAGGAAAAGAAGTCCAGGAAGGATTAGAGGGAACAGTGCCAAGTCTGCCAGAATGGAAATCTTAGTAACTCAGAGGACATTGGTTCTAATACCCTGAAGGCTCTTGCTTCACTAATGGAGAAAAATTAACAGGAAATGCATTTCTGTGAATAGTTAGCAACACTTAAAAACAAGACCCAAAAGGATCAAACTATTTACAAATAATTTCAACATGTCCCTAAACAAAACTCAATAATATTTGTAAAACACAAATCTATACTGCACTCAATAATGTAAAATCCAAAATGTCTGACATCCAATTAAAAATTATCAGACATGTAAAGATGCAGGAAAATACAACAAAAATCAATCAATTGAAATTGACCCAGAAATGACACTGACGGCAGGATTAGTTGACTAGGACATTAAAGCAAATATTAGATTGAATTCCACATGCTTAAGAAGCTGAAGAAAAGAAGGAAAGACTAAACATGTTAAGAAGAAATATACAAGATATTTTAAAAAGACACACATTAAAATTCAAGAAATGAAAATTCTGATATCTGTGATAAAAAGTTCACTGGATAAAATTAATGTGGGAAAAATATTGGAGAAAAAAAGAACTTGAACACATAACAAAAGAAAATACCCCAAATGAAACACATTAAAGAAAACTGAAAAAAAAAATGAACACAATGCTACTGATCTGTGGGAAATTTCATGCAGTCAAATATACTTGAAATAGATGTTCTAAATGAGGAGAGGTGGTATTTGAAGAAATAAGATCAGCAAATTCCAAACGTGATGAAAATTATAAACCACAGATCCAAAAATTTGTTTATCTAACCTGTAGTGCACATGCACACACACACACACACACACACAAAACCATGATGCAAATTCTATCAAGGCTTATCATAATCAGCTTGCTTAAAACCAGAGATAAAGCAAAACCTTAACAAGCATTCAGTGAAAAATGACAATAAACGCAGAAAAACAATGAAAATGACAGAATATTTCACTGAATATAAAGCAAATTAGAAGACATTGAAGAAACATGTTTAAAGTACTGAAGAAAAAAAAACTACAAAAATTTTTGCCTAGCAAGAAAACTCTCAAAAATGAGAACCAAATAGTGTTTCAGATATAAAAAAATTGAATTCATCAACTACAGATGTGAGTGACAAGAAATGTTCAAAGGTCTTCAGGCAGAAGGATAATGCTATCAGAAGGAAACATTTAGCTACACAAAGAAATGAAGATCACCAGGAATGGTGGCTACTTAGGTAAATATAGACATATAAAGTTCATTAAAAGGTAAGTGGCTGCTTAAAGAAAACATAATGAAATACAGTGTTGGATTTATAACATACAGAGTAGTAAGTTATGTGAAAAAAATAGCACAAAGATTAGAAAGGGAGAAATGGAAGTATATTACTGCAAAGTTCTTTAAGTATATTTAATATATTAAAATATCACTTGAAGTTAGACAGTGATAGGTTAATCTAAAATGACACATGAAAATTATAATTAATAAGATTTAAAAAATCAAGTTAACTAGAATCATAAAACATACACAGTTAATTCAAAAGGAGGCAGATGATGAGAGAAAAAGGAACAAAGGGTAGATGGAATAGAATGAAAATCAAGATGGTAGATTTAACCCAACTATATGAATAATAACCTTAAAAATAAATGGATCAAGGACTTTTGCTTCCTGGAAAATGGATTAGGGTAGTTTTTCTTAGTCCTCTCACTAAGTACAACTAAAAACCCTGGACATTATATTTAGAACAGATATAAGAGGACTCTGGAACTTAGAAAGAAAGCAAACCAGACTGGGCCCTTAAGACATGAAGAATGACATGGTGTGAGTAACTCCCAACCTTACTCAATATTAAGGAGGACCTTCCATTTCTCAGATGTCCATAGAGGCTGAGTTGAGAACTTGGAATTCTATCTTCAAAGGTCAGTAACAAGGTGAGGACCTCCAATCCCCGCTGGAACAGTGTTAGAGGAAACCAATAAAAATAGTAGGTTTAAATAACATTCAGTGTATCATAAAATTACACCTTAATATGCAGGTTTCAATTGAAAATCACTTGCCATACTAAGAACCAGGAAGATCTCAGGTGGAATGAAAAGAAACAATAAAAGTCAGCATTGAAATAAGAGATTGCTGGAATTATTTGTTATTTTTAAGCAGCCCCACAAATGTATTTCAAGGAACAATTACAAACAGTACTAAAACAAATGCAAAAGGTCTTAGCACAGAAATTAGGATATAAAGAAGAACCAAATGGAAATTTTAGAACAGAAAAATGCAAAAATCAAAATTAAAAACTCGGTAGATGGGCTCACTAGCCGAATAGAGAGGAGAGAGGAAGGAATTTGCAAACTGAAAAATAGAACAATAGAAAATACCCATCTAAACAACAGGGAGATTTTTTTTTCTGACCAAAATCAAACAAACAAAAAAACAGAGTCTCAAAGACTTGTGGGAATATCACAACAACAACAAAAAATCTAACATTTGTGTTATCAGAGTCCTAAAAGGAGAGAAGAAAGCTGGGTGGGTGGGAGTGGGGGTGAGAGAATTACAAAATACTCCAAGTAATAATGATTGAAAATGTCTCAAATGTGGCAAAATACATAAACTTAGAAATTTAAGAAGCTTAAAGAATGCTAAAGATAAATATAAAGAACTGCACATCAAAATACATCATAATCAAACCTCTGAAAACTAAAGACAAAGAAAAAAATATTGAAAGTAGAAAAAGCTTACCAGGGGGTAAAACAATTGGAATTCAGGAAGATTATTCATCAGAAAACAGTGGAGGCCAGAAGGAAGAGACACAATATTTTTGAAATGCTGAGAGAAAAATCTGTCAATCAAGATTCCTTTATACAATGCAAATATCCTTTAAGAATGAGGCAGAAATTAAAACATGCTCGGATGAAGAAAAATAAAAGAATTTGTCACCAGCACCTCTACCCTGAAAATAATGGCTAATGGAATTTCTCTGAACAGACAGAAATGATTAAAAAAGAATCTTGTAACAATAGAAAGGAGGAAAGGGCAACAGAAAGAGTAAAAATATGGGTAAGTACAGTGTTTTCATTTTCACCTAATCCAAAAACTACATTTTACAACTGAAGCAAATATAACACTGTCTAATATAGTTCTAAGTATATGTAGTGAAAATATTTAAGAAAATTATAAAGGGACATAAAGGAAAGCAAGGTTATTACATTCACTCAAATCAGAAAAGTGACTGAACCAATAGATTATGATAGGTTATGTATATGTAACTCAACACCCATAGTAACCACCAAATATAGATAGATAGATAGATAGATAGATAGATAGATAGATAGATAGATATAGATAGATAGATAGATATGAAAAACATTAGAAATAAGTCAAAGTAAAACTCTAAAAAATGTTCAAATATCTGAGAAGAAGGCAGGAAAAAGAAAACAAAGAAACAAAAAAATATAGAGAGAACAAAGAGAAAAGAAAAATAAAAAATAAAATGGCAAAGTTAAACCCTAACATATCAATAATTACATTACATGTAAATGATCTAAATACATCAATATTGGCAGAGTGGAATAAAAAACATGAGACAACTATATGCTGTTTACAAAAGGCTCACCTAAAATGTAATGACATAGGTGGTTTGAAAGTAAAAGGATGGAAAAGACATATCAGACAAACATCAATCAAAAGAAAGCAGGAGTAGTCATATTAACATCAGAATGGTTCAGAGCACAGAAGTTCACTAGAGGCAGAGAGACATTATATTATGAAAAAGAAACCACTAAAAGCATATAGCAATCCTTAATATGCATGCACCCATAGTGGCAAAATATGTAAACAAAAACTGACAGATAGAAATAAAAGAAGAGGGGTGCCTGGGTGGCGCAGTCATTAAGCATCTGCCTTTGGCTCAGGGCATGATCCCAGCGTTCTGGGATCGAGCCCCACATCAGGCTCCTCTGCTGGGAGCTGCTTCTTCCTCTCCCACTCCCCCTGCTTGTGCTCCCTTTCTCGCTGGCTGTCTCTCTCTCTGTCAAATAAATAAACAAAATCTTTAAAAAAAAAAAAAAAAGAAAAAGAAATAGAAGAAGAGTGAGCCAAGTCCACAAATATAGTTGGATATTTCGACGCCTCTCCCTCTAGCACATCCAGGCAGAAATTCTGCAAGGATATAGAAGAAATAAGTAACACTATCAACCACCATCATCTAATTGACAATTATAGACACTCCACCAAAAAACTGCAAGATACAGTTTATTCTCAAGTGTCCATGTACTAAGATAGACCATATATTGGATTTCTATATATAGAACAATTGTCTTTCTTTAACACTAAGAATAACTACATGGATACCAAAAATAATAATACAATACCATATATAATCACTCAAAAATGAAATATTTAGGTGTGCATCTAATAAAATATGTGTAGGACTTGCATGTTAAAAATTACAAACATTGGGGTGCCTGGGTGGCACAGCGGTTAAGCGTCTGCCTTCGGCTCAGGGCGTGATCCCGGCGTTGTGGGATTGAGCCCCACATCAGGCTCTTCTGCTGTGAGCCTGCTTCTTCCTCTCCCACTCCCCCTGCTTGTGTTCCCTCTCTCGCTGGCTGTCTCTATCTCTGTCAAATAAATAAATAAAAATCTTTAAAAAAAAATTACAAACATTTATGAAAGGGTTCAAAGAAGATGTAAATAGAGTGAGATATACTATATTCATGGTTTAAAAATCTCAACATAGTAAGGATGTTAATTCTTCTCCAGTTAATATACAGACTTAACATAATTTCTATCAAATAACACCATGATATGTCTATACATATAAACAATGATATTCTAAAATTTATATGAAAAGGTAAAGGAATTAGAATAGTTAAAATAATTTTTAAACAGCAGGACAAATGGGAAGAATCAGTCTACCCAATTTTATGATTTGTTATATACATATATTCATAAAGATGGCATAATATTGGCAGAAGAGTATCTACATTGATAAAGCGAACTAAATAGAAAACCCACGAGATTCACACAAATATATCCAACTGATTTCTGACAAAGATGCAAAAGTGATTCAATGGAGGATATATTGCTTTTTAAATAAATGGTGCTAAAGCAACTGTACATTCACAGTAAAAACAAAACAAAACAAAACAAAAAGACACCTTACGGAGATTAACTCAAAAAGGATATAGAAGTAAATGTAATATGTAAAACTATACAACTTTCAGAAAAAAATGCAGGAGATAATCTCTAGGATCTTGGGTTAGGCAAGGAATTCTTAGACTTCACATAAAAAGCATGATCCATAAACGGGAAAAAATGATAAATTGGAACTCATAAAAAATTAAAAACTTTTGCTCTGCAAAATAGACTGTGAAGAAGATAAAAATGAAGGGTACAGAGTGAGAAAAAATATTTTTAAACAATATATATGTTGAGACTACTATCTACAATATAAAAAAATCTTCCAAAACTCAACTATACAATAAAATAATCCAATTAGAAATTTGGCAAAGGAAATTAACAGGCATTTCACCATAGGTAAAACACACGTCAAATAAACCTATGAAAAGACTTGAATAGACACCACTTCACAAAAANCAAAAAAAAAAAAAAAAAAAAAAGACACACAGGTGACAAATAAACATGATAAAATGTTCAACATCATTACTTACTAGGGAAATGCAAATTAAAATCACAACAAGATATCCCTACACATCTATTACATTTGCTAAAATAAAACACAGTTACAGCACCAAATGCTAACAAAGACGCATAGAAATTGAATCACTCATACATTGCTGGCTAGAAGCCACATTTTATTAGTAACTAGAAATAAACCAGATGTCTTTGGTGAGTGACTAGTTAAACAAACTGTGCTACAACTCTGATATGGAATGCCATTAAACAGTCATAGTGAATGGACTATTGATTGAGAAGATGGCATAGATGAATTTCCAAATAATTATGTTGCATGAAAAAAGCTAGTCTCCAAAAGGTAACATATAGTTTGATTTATACAACAATCTTCAAATGACAGAAAAGAAGAACAGATAGATAAGTGGTTGACTGGTTAAGGAAGAGGCAGAAGAGAAGGGGTTAGGACTATAAAAGGACAACATGAAGCTTCTTTGTGCTAATGGAAATGTTCTACATCTTAAGTACATGAATATCATATCTTGGTTGTGATATAATTTTGCAAGATGATTCTGCTGGAAGAAATTTGGAAAAGGGCATGCAATATTTCTCTCTATTATTTCTTACAAGTGAATGTAATTCTACAATATCTCAAAATAAAAAGTTTAATTAAAAAGTTTAAATAAATAAAAAGCAAATGGTATAATTATCCCAATTAGAAGGAAGATATTGTCAGGTTAGATAATATAGTGACCCCAACACAGAATGCCTATAGGAAACCCAGTTTAAATTAAAGAGATGAGTGAGTTAATGTTTAAAAATGAAAAACTATATGCCCTCCTAATTTTAATCAGAGAAAGCTGGAAAGTCTATATTCCTATCAAACAAAGTGGATTTCAGACCAAAGAATATTATCAGAGTTAAAGAAGTTCACTTCATAATGAATGAGGGGTCAGTTCATAAAGAAGACATAAGTTCTAAATGCTTATAAAACTAATAATAGACCTTCAAAATATATAAAGCAAAAGCTGATAGGAATGCAAGAAGAAATAAACAAATCTGACAATATGATCAGAAATTTCAATACATTTTTTTTCAGTAGATGATTGAGGAAGGTGATAGAAAATCAATAAAGTCATTGAAGGTTAGAACAATACTATCGATCCAGTTGACATAATTAATATTTAATGAATATGCTACCTAAGTACAAAAAAAATACTCATTCTTTTCATGTGAGCACTGAATGCTTATCAAAAAGACAATATTCTGGGGGCGCCTGGGTGCCTCAGTCAGTTAAGCATCAAACTTGATTTTGGCTCATGTTGTGATCTCAGAGTGATGAGATCAGCTCTGCACTCAGTGTGAAGTCAGCTTGAGATCCTCTCTACCTCTTCCTCTGTCCCTCCCCCCACACAAACTTTTGCGTATGCACTCTCTCACTCTCTTTTGCTCTCACTCTCACTCTCAAATAAATATATAAATCTTAAAAAAAAAAAGACTCTATTCTGGGTCATTAAACAAGTCTCAAAATATCTAACATGATTCAAGTCATACAAAGTATTTTGTCCAGAGACAATGGAATCATATTAGAGTCAAGTAACAGAAAGATATTGAAACATTCCCTAAATAATTGGAAACTGAAAAATATGGCTCTCAAAAATTCATGTGCCTAAGAAAAGGAAAAGTTAAAAGTATTTTGAAGTGAGTGAAAATGAAAGCACAACATAACAAAAATATGTTGAATACCACTAGGTCAATATTTAAGGGAAATTTCATAGCACAAAATGCCTATATCAGAAAAAAAAAAGAATTGCGTAAGTTTTCACCTTCAGTAAATAGAAGAAGAGAAGCAAATTGAACCTAGAGTAAGCAGAAGTAATGGCAAAAATCAATAAAATCAATGAAATGGATACAGGAAAAAAGGAGAAAACAAAAGCTATTGGAGAAGATAAATAAAAATGATGCATTTCTAGTCAGACTGGTTAGGGACAAAAGATAAAAATTACCAATATCAGGAATGAAAAAAGTGATTTTATTATAGAGTCCACAAATATTAAAAAATAATAAGGGAATATTATGAACAATTTAATGCAAATGAACATGATAATTTGGAGGAAATGGACACATTTCTTGAAAGGTGGAAACAACCAAAGCACATTCAACATGAAACATAATCTGAATAGCCCTGTATCTGTTAGATTAATTGTGTATGTAGCTAAATCTTCCCACAGAAAATTCCAAGCCCAAATCAATCCAATATTGTGCTTTACCAAGTATTTAAAGAAGAGATAACATTACCAAAATGAAAATGTTATGAGAAAATGACAGGATCCATTCTTAAAAACATTCTTGCAAATGGAATTAGAGAAAGAGAGAGAGGATAGTACAGTGATATCGAGTGGGGTTTACCTCAGGAATGTGGGGTTGATTTAACATTTGATAATCAATCAATACAATTCATTGTATTAACAGACTCAAAAAGAAAATCCATTTGATCATCACAACAGATGAAATAAACCACCAACTCACAAAATCTAATATCTACTCCTGATAAAAATTCTTAGAAAACTAGAAATATAAGGAAACTTCTCCAACTTGATAAAGGATATCTACGAAAAATCTGCAGCTAACATCATACTTAATGGAGAAATACTTAATTCTGCTCTCAGTGTGAAGTGGAATATTACTTGCCTATAAAATCGAATGAGATCTTGCCATTTGTGCAACATGGATGGATCTGGAGGGCAGTAAAATAAGTGAAATAAGCCAGACAGAAAAAGACCAATACCATACGATTTTACTTATATGTGGAATATAAATAAACAAAGAAAACAAACAAAATAAACAAACACAGAAACAGACACGTAAATACGGAGAGACAACTGGTGGTTGCCAAAGGGGAGGTATGGGGGGGTGGCAAAATTGGTGAAGGGGATTAACAGGTACAAACTTGGGGTTATAAAATAAGTAAGTTATGGAGATGAAATAAGATAACATTGTAATAACATTGTACAGTAACAGATGGTAACTACACTTATCATGATGACCATTGCATAACACATAGAATTGTCAAATCATTATGTTGTGCACCGGAAACTAATATAATATTGTGTATTAACTGTACTTCAATGATAAAAATATTTTTAGGGGCGCCTGGGTAGCACAGTCGTTAAGCGTCTGCCTTCGGCTCAGGGCGTGATCCCGGTGTTCCGGGATCGAGTCCCACATCGGGCTCTTCTGCTGGGAGCCTGCTTCTTCCTCTCTGACTCCCCCTGCTGTGTTCCCTCTCTCGCTGGCTGTCTCTCTGTCACATAAATAAATAAACTCTTAAAAAATATATATATATTTTTAAAAAGAAAGTTAAAGAGTTAAATTAATGGAGCATTGTGTTCATGGGCAGGAAAATTCAATATTGTTAAGTTGTAAATTCCTCTGAATAGATCTCTATAGATTAAGGCAATCCAATTCAAAATATTGGCAGGGCAATTTTTGGAGATAATAGGTTGATTATATTTTTCAGGTGAAAATATAAAGATTCTAACTGAGCTGAAACAACTTAAAAAAACCTACAAAATTGAAAGATCAACAATATCTGATTTCAAGTCTTACTATAAAATTAATCACTAAGGTGTAGTATTGTCATCGAGATAGACAAATAAATCAAAGGAATACGATGGAGAGTTCCAGAAATGAATCCAGATTTATATGGTGAGTTGATTTTTGACAAAATTTCAAATTTAATTCAGGGAAGAAAGAATATATTTTTTAATAGTGCTGGAACAACTGGATACCCAATTTAATAATGAATTTTGGTCTGTGTCTCGGACCATAAAAAAGGTAAATCAAAATGAATCATAGTCCTAAGCATAAAATCTAAACCTATAAACTTTTAGAAAAGAAGGAAGAAAATCTGTGACTTTGTATGCAAAAGTTTTTTAAACACAACTTAATGGGCAATGATTTAAGCAGACATTTTACCAAAGAAGATATGTGGATGGCAAATATGCACATGAAAAAATGTTCAACATCATTATTCATTAGGGAAAAGTAAACCTACAATAAAAGGAGAATTTTGATTTCTCGTTCTGCGTGTAAGGAATTTGAAAGTTACCATCCTGTCTTAACAAACAAGATGGTAAACACGTATTTTTTTATGTAAGTTCTATGCCCAAGATCAAGAGTTGCATGCTCTACCGACTGAACCAGCCAGGTGCCCCAAAAGGGTAAACATATAGAATAATCAACAACTCTTCCTGCGTCCATAAAAGATTAGAGGATCTAGGGCAAACTTCTGCTCCCCACGTTGGAGAGTTGGATAGGCAAATAAGTGGAGTCACAGCTTCCCAAAGCAGAGACTCAAGAGTGGAAACCACTGTGGGAAACAATGTTGGGGTACATCATGTCCAGCTCCTGAAAAAAATTACAAGACACACCATAAGGGAAAACACATGATTTGAAGAGACAGAGTAATCATCATAACGAGACATACTAGGAATGTGGGAATTATCAGACCAAGGATTTAAAACAAATGTGATTAATATGCTAAGGGATTTAATGATAAGGTAGACAACATGGAAGAACTGATGAGCAATGTCATCAGGGAGATGAAAATCTAAAAAGAGAAGCAGAAAGAAAAGTTAAACAGGTTTGGTGGTTGCCAGAGATGGGGGTTACGGGGCAGGCAAAATGCGTAACTATGGTCAAAAAGGCACAAACATCCAGTTAGAAGATGCATAAATCTCAGGATGTAATGCATGGAATGGTGGCTATAGTTAACAATACCACAACTGTAAAGTTGCTAAGAGAGTAGATCCTAAAAGTTCTCATCATGAGAAAAAAAGTTAAAACTATGGGAAGTGATGGATCTTAACTAAACTTACTGTGTTGTGCTGTGTAACATATATACGTTTATGAAATCACTATGTTATATGCCTTAAATTTTTACAATGTATGTCAATTATATCTCAGTAAAGCTGGAAAAAATGTGCACTTTATTTTCTATCAATTATATCTCAATAAAGCTGCTCAAAAAGTGAAAGCAAGAAAAAGACAAATATATATTTGGCATGATATTTACCCCAGTAGAGAGAGTGTAAGTTATGCATTATGAGGGGTCTGTGGTTAGCTGTAGTTCATTTTTAAGATCTTAGCTTCTAAAAACTAATAAATAAATAATCAATCAATCAATCAATCAATCTTGGCTGCTGTTTTGGGAGGTGTATTTCTAGGTAATTTTTATTATTAGATATAATAAAATGATTAGATAACATCAGTGCAGAATGACCCAATGATGAGAATGTGGTTTAAAGCAATGGTTGTCATGTTTACTCTGATCCTCTATGTCTGTCTTCCAAAAAGGTAATAATAATAGTAAGAAGAAGAATATTTTCCAAAGTCTATTCAAATGTTAAACCATCACAGTAATCTTGGAGTTAGAGACTCTATATTTAAATTCTATTTCAAGTTTTGACCTAGAGAAAACTAATGTATGTCAGTTTCCTCCAAGATATGCTTTTAAGTATTTTGGCAGTTATACCTCTGGATATTTTTGTGTTTAATAACAGTCAATTCTAGTACAAGGAGAATGCTACATGAAAAATCGCTTTTTAAAGTGGGTTGCAGGATGGCATATCTCACCTATGACCTCTGCCATTTCTCTGTGCATTCAGACATGACACTTAACGATCTAGTCTGCACAGGGTGGCTGTTAATGCCCTGACTTTTGGGAAAGGTGGAAAGATGTTAGCCTCCTACAGCCTTATTTTTTCTTGTGGTGAAGGGTGGACTGCTGTGTGAATATGTGATGTTTTTCCGAGGTTTCTGGCAAGTATCACACCTCTAACCATGATCTCAACTGGAGGACCTGAGCCAGTGATCTCCCCATTAGTTTTTTTCTCCCCCTCTCTAATATATGGTCTTATAGCAGACCTTAAATCATGGTTTGGTAATGTATTTAAAGCTGTGACTTTAATAGTTTTGAAATGCTCAGTTTTTTTTTTTCTAGAAAGATAATGAAATAAACTAATAGCTACAGATTCTTCAAAACATGTTGGTGGAGGGCTTTTCTCATTCCACAACTCCAAGGCAAAAAATTTACATAGAGCACAATCATAAAGATGGCCCTGAGTTGTACGACCATTCAGCTCTTGATGGCTGGAGAAAAGCAGCGTATATATCATATATCAGTGTGTAATATTTTATGTTCATTCTTAAATTTCCTCCAAGCAGGAAATTGGTAGTTATTCAAGAGGATATTACATAAGTTTTCTGATTTTACGAATCTTTACATTTGACATTTTTAGTAAAATGATTTGGTAAAATGATTTCTTAACATGTTTTGAGCACGTACAAGTAAATTCCTGTTCATAATCTTGAAAATCTCAAATCCTGCAAATGAAATTATGGAAATAAATCTCCATTTTGTAGTAGTCACTGTTGTGACCTCTTCATACAGTTCTTCAAATAGCAAGTGACTTAACCTGTGTTTTGCAAAGACAGAAACAAAATAAAAACCCCAGCTGAACAAAGAGCTATGAGATGAGGCACAAAGGTTTTTCAATACACTCCAACTCTGCCTGCTCGTTCTTCATACCGTGTGTATCCAGATGGCCTTCCTGGTGGTGGAGTGCCTTGATCTACACAAAAGTCACAACAGAAGAATTTAAATGGAGAAGATACAGTCCCCTCTGCTACAATTGGCCCTTTGCCATAATTGCCACTCATCTTTGTATCTAAGGCCTCATCATGTTTTTAATTATTCCCTTGGGTTAAGCAAGGAAATGCTTGTCTCTAGAGGTAGAATTACTATATTTAATGGATTTTGTAATGGTTATGATATTACCTTTTATTGTCTAATTTCCCACAAAAAAAGTTTTAATTTATACTTTGTTGACAATAAATGAGAAAACTTCAACTCTAACCACCATTGAGCTTTGTCATTTTTGCCACATTTATTTGATAAAATAAAACCCAGACAATTAAGTTGTTGGGTAGCTCGGTCATGTGCCTGTCTACTACAGCTTTCATAAAAACCTCTCCAATTGACTAGCTTTTAAATATAAAGTTCAGTATTTATATATCAAAGTGTAATAGAAATATTTACCCAAAGTATTTGAACATTTAGCAGACATTCTTAGTCTAGTCTCAAAAATTCAGCACCTTTCTTTCTTTGTCAACTTGACTTCCTTATTCTTGAACTCAGTGACTTCTATTTTCCTTGAGAAGTAATTTCCAGTATTGACTGGTACTGCATAAGTGAATATAAATTATTTATAGGAAGTCTAATAACTAACATGTGCTCCACCTAGTAATCTGACAGCAATATAAAGTGCCCCACAGTGACAAAAACTCATTAGGATAGTGCAGAGAAACTAGTGTTAAAATTCAGCAAGTCTAATAAAAATTCATATTGGATTAAACAATAAAAATGAAAATGATATTCAGTAAGAAACTAAACCTTAGTCTTTAAGCTTCTCAGCAGGATTGATAAATTAGAATGACATGAATAGAGAAGAAGCCGCAGAAAAGAATGACATTAGTTGGATTCCCTTTCTACCAGAATTCTTGGTTTAAAAATATTCAATGAAAAACTTGTGCCCATGTACACAACTGTGTGCACGTGTGGACACACACACACACACACACACTTCCCCAAAGCTCCAAATATTGTCTCCAATATTGCATAAACTGTGCTATCTTATGTGTGGTAAAGCACATCTCCTTGTTTCTTTAGTGCAGTCCTAAGTTTTGAATAGCTTATATACTTGATTAGCATTTTAGAACAAGATAGCTTACATATTTATATTCTTCCATAAACATTTATTTTTCTATGTGTTTAATAAAATCTTAGTTTTGAAATTAATTCATTTTTCCCCACTTACCCTTTTTGTTTTCCTGTGGCTATATGTTCAGCCTCTAGTTTCAGTAATCTATTCTGTAAATCCTATTATCCGTGAGATTGCTAAGTAAGGTGTTATGGATGGTTGGCTCAGAAACATCACTACTATCTGAAAATGTGGCTCTAATTATATTCCTACTGACAGTCCAATCTTTATGTAAGAAAGACTGGACCATACCTTCCATGGTACAGGAACTAACAATACTGACCAATTTAGATGAATGGGGAGAAGAAATTTAATTCAGAAATACCCTTAAACATGTAAATTCTCCCACTTCATTGCTCATGTTTCTAAAGTGTTCTTTATTATTGGAATTAAAGCAAGACTATACATTGCACCTTCTCAGATTCCTTAAATATTTTTATGCGGTTGCAGCATTCCTACTGCTCCAGAATGACTTTCTTTCTCGGGCTCCAATTATTGACAGATATTTGGGGAAAAAGATAACTGGGCAATACATAACCATTTAGAGAACCAGGTAACCAGCCCCCCCCCCAAAAAGTTCAAATAATCTTGGGTAGTTGGAGCTTCTTGTGTTTTAAGAAACAATGATCACTGTCTCACTTCTGGTATAACCAAGTAATTTCCAAAGGACCTAAACCTGCTGCAGATAAGAACTATAAACTCTTGATACATTTTTACAAAAATTTAATTAAGAGGAGGGAGAGAAGTTGGTAGAGGAGCAGGAGGACCCTAGGCTCATCTTTTCCCACAGACACAACTAGGTTACTATCAAATCATTCTAAATACGCCAGAAATCAACCTGAAGACTGACAGAAGAACTCCACAACTGAAAGGAAAGAAGAGGACACATGGAGGAAGGCAGGAAGTGTGGAGAAAAGGTTTGGGGAAGAAAAGGACCGCAATCATGGGTGCTAAGGAGGGGAGGGAGCTGGGGTCACAGAGAAAGGTGAGAGAGAGGAGCACACAGGGGAAAGCACGAGAACATTTCCCCAAAGCCATTAGCTGCAAAAATGAGAGGGGCTGAATTATGCAAGTTCTTGCAACCAGCAGGGCTTAAAGATTGGAGGTTCAAAGGTCAGAGGGGTAGGCTGGGCTAGAGCCCCAAGGGCACTGCCCTCCTCCTAGAGAGAAGGCAGGCAAACACTCCGGGGGCAGACAACATGGAAACAGTGATCTGAGGAGCACCTAGGGCACACTGAGGGGAGATTATTTGCTCTTCTTGGAGTGCATCCCTGAGAGATAGCATTCATGTAGATACCTCTCCAGGGACAAAGGAGCTGTCTGGTGCCACTCCCTTCCCCTGTCCCTCAGCATAAACACAGAGACACCTGCAGGAAGCAGCACAGCACCTACACTGCCTGCCTAACCTGCTTACACCAAGCCCTACCTCCCTGTGCTCTGGCAGGACTTCCCTTTTCTGTCAAGCTTGCCTCAGTCCCTGCACAGAGGGTCCCTTCCCCGGAAGACCAGCACAAATCCCTGCCCACACCACATCTCCTGACCAGAGAGTTCTGCAGGGCTTCAGTTCTCTTGGAACCAGCACCAGGTCTCATTTAACAAGCAGCCCAGAGCACACCTAGTTAAAACTCACCACATTCTGGCCAAGTACCAAATGCTGCCCACTGCGGGCAAGGAGAGCCTCTGCAGATGACTGGCCTGAAGGTTAGAGCAGTCAAAACACAATAGCAGAGCACACTCAGGACACATTAGTTATAACCCCTGAGGCTCTGGGGCCTGGACAATATATGACCTCTTCCTCATAAAGCCATTACTCTCAGAAGCAGTAACATAACGGGCTTTTCAAACATGCAGAAAAAGGCACAGACTTAGACAAAATGCCAAGATGAAGAAATTCATCCCAAATTAAAGAACAAGATAAAGTCATGGCCAGACATCTAAGTGAAATAGATATGAGTAACATGTCTGATGGAGAACTTAAAGCAACAATCATAAGGATACTCACTGGACTTGAGAAAAGAATGGAAGACTTCAGGGAGGCCCTCACCACAGAGATAAAAGAGTTGAAAAAGAATCAGAAATGGAAAATGCAATAACTGAGATTGGAAACAGGCTGGATGCCATGAACAGAAGGCTAGAAGAAGCAGAGGACTGAATAAATGATATAGAAGACAACGAATGGAGGGGCGCCTGGGTGGTGCAGTCATTAAGTGTCTGCCTTCGGCTCAGGGGTGATCCCAGCGTTCTGGGATCGAGCCCCACATCAGGCTCCTCCACTAGGAGCCTGCTTCTTCCTCTCCCACTCCCCCTGCTTGTGTTCCCTCTCTCGCTGGCTGTCTCTGTCAAATAAGTAAATAAATAAAAATAAAATCTTTAAAAAAAAGAAGACAACTAAAGAAAAATAATAATGCTGAACAAAAAAAGAGCAAGAAGAATTATGGAACACGAGAACAGACTTAGGAAACTCAATGAGTCCATCAAACTTATTAACATTCATATTATAGGAGTCCCAGAAAAAAAAAAAGAGAAAAGGGGCCTGCAAATATATTTAAGGAAATAACAGCTAAAAACTCCCCTAAACTGGGGAAGGAAACAGACATCCATATCCAGGAGACACAGAGAACTCCCATCAAAATCAACAAAAAAGGAGAACACCAAGACATATTGTAATTAAATTTGCAAAATACAGTGATAAAGAAAAAAAATCTTAAAATCAGCAAGACAAAAGAAATCCCTAACTTACAAGGGAAGACCCATAAAGCTAGTAGCAGATCCAGCCACAGAAACTTGGCAAGCCTAAGAGAGTGGCATGATATATTCAACATGCTGAATGAGAACCCAATTCTGCAGCCAAGAATAATCTATCCAGCATGGTTATCATTCAGAATAGAAAAAGAGATAAAGAGTTTCCCAGACAAACAAAAACTAAAGGAGTTCATGACCACTAAACCAACCATGCAAAAAATATTAAAGGGGATTCTTTGTGTGGAAAAAATCTCCAGAAACAATGACAAAACAAGTAATAAAATGGCACTAAATACATATCTATCAATAATTACTCTGAATGTAAATGGATTAAACATTCCAATAAAATGACATAAGGTGTCAGAATGGATAAAAAAAAAAACAAGAACAGTCTACATGCTGCCTACAAGAGACTCATTTTAGACCTAAAGAAACAAGCAGATTGAGAGTGAAGGGATAGAGAAACATTTATCATGTACATGGATGCCAAAAAAAAAGTCTGAGTAGGAATACTTAAATAAATATTGTACAAACTAGACCTTAAACCAAAACTGTAACAAGAGATGAAGAAGGACACTATATCATAATAAAGGGAAAAATCTGACAAGAAGATCTAACAATTGTAAATATTTATGCACCCAACATGGGAGCACTCAGATATATAAAGCAATCAATGACAAACATAAGAAACTCATTGATAACAATAAAATAATAGTAGAGGACTTTAACACTTCAACAGAAATGGACAGATGAGCTAAGCAGAAAATCAACAAGGAAAACAATGACTTTGAATGGCATACTGGACCAGATGGATTTAACGGATATATTTAGGATATTTCATCCTAAAGCTGCAGAATACATATTCTTTTCAAGTACACATGGAACAGTATCCAGAATAGATCACATATTAGTTCACAAATCAGGTCTCAACAAATATGAAAAGATTAAGATCATACCATGCATATTTTCTGACTACAACTCTATGAAACTTGAAGTTAACCACAAGAAAAAGTTTGGAAACACCACAAATACATGGAGGTTAAGCAACATGCTACTACACAATGAATGGGTCAGCCAGGAAATCAAAGAAGAAATTAAAAAATACATGAAAATAAATGAAAATAAGAAAACAATGGTCCAAAACCTTTGGGATGCAATGAAAGTGGTCTTAAGAGAAAAGTATATAGCAATACAGGCCTACCTAAAGAAGCAAGGAAAATTTCAAATACGCAACCTAACCTTACACCTAAAGGAGCTAGAAAAAAGAATAAACAATGCCTAAAGCCAGCAGAAGAGAAATAACAAAGATCAGAGCAGAAATAAATGATAAGAAACTAAGAAAACAATAGAACAGATCAATGAAACCAGGAGATGGTTCTTTCAAAGAATTAGTAAAACTGATAATTCCCTAACCAGACTTATCAAAATGAAAAAAGAAAGGACCCAAATAAATAAAACCACAAATGAGAGTGTAGAGATCACAACCAACACCACAGAAATACAAACAATTATAGGAGGATAATATGAAAAACTATATGCCAACAAACTGGACAATCTGGAAGAAACAGATAAATTCCCAGAACCATATAAACTACAAAAACTGAAACATGAATAAATAGAAAATTTGAACAGACCAATAATGAAGAAAGATATTGAATCAGAAATAAAAAAATCTCCCAACAAAAAAAAGACCAGGGCCAAATGGCTTCACAGGTGAATTCTCCCAAACATTTAAAGATTTAATAATATTGGGGTGCCTGGTGGCTCAGTTGGTTAAGTGGCCAACTCTTGATTTCAGCTCAGGTCATGAACTCAAGGTTGTTGGACTGAGCCCCACATCAGACTCTATGCTCAGCGGGAAGTCTGCTTCTCTTCCTCTTCCTCTGCTCCTCCCCCAGCTCATGTGCTCTCTCTCACAAATAAAAAAATTAAAATGTTTAAATAAAAAAAAAGTAAAGAAAATTTAATACTTATTCTTTCCAAGCTTTTCCAAAAATAGAAATGGAAGGAGAACTTCCAAATTCATTCTATGAGAATAGCATGACCTTAATACCAAAACCAGATAAAGATTCCACTTAGGCCAATATCCTTGATGAACATGCATGTAAAATTCTCATTAAAATACTAACAAATTGAATCCAACAGTACATTAAAAGAATCATTTACCACAATCAAGTGGGGTTTACTCCAGGGCTACAAGAGTGGTTCAATATTTACAAATCAATGTTATACACTACATTAATAAAAGAAAAGATAAGAACCATATGATCCTTTCAATAGGTGCATAAAAAGCATTTGACAAAGTACAACTCCATTCATGATAAAAACCTTCAACAAAGTAGGGTTGGAGGGAACATACCTCAACATCATAAAGGCCATAGATGAAAAACCCACAGTTAATATCATCCTGATAGTTGAGAGTTTTTCCTCTACGGTCAGGAACAAGACAGGGATGTCCACTCTCACCACTGTTACTTAACATAGTACTGGAAGTCCTAGACACAGCAATCGGACAACAAAAAGAAATAAAATGAATCTAAATTGGCAAGGAAGAAGTCAAACTTTCACTATTTGCAAATTACATGATACTCTATATAGAAAAACCCAAAAGACTCCACCAAAAAATTGTTAAGAACTGATACAGAAATTCAATAAAGTCACAGGATACAAAATCAACATACAGAAATCTGTTGAATTTCCACACACCAATAATGAAGCAATAGAAAGAGATATCAAGGAATCAATTCCATTTACAATTGCACCAAAAACCATAAGATACCTAGGAATAAACCTAACCAAAGAGGTAAAAGATCTGTACATTGAAAACTATAGAACACTTAGGAAATAAACTGAGGAAAACACAAAGAAATGAAAAACATTCCATGCTCATGGATTGGAAGAACAAATATTGTTATAATGTCTACGTTAACCAAAGCAATCTACACATTTAATACAATCCCTATCAAAATACCACCAGCATTTTTCGCAGAGCTAGAACAAGCAATCCTAAAATTTGTATGGAACCACAATAGACCCTGAATAGCCAAAGCAACCCTAAAAAAGAAAAACAAAGCTGGAAGCATCACAATTTCTTACTTCAAGTTATATTACAAAGCTGTAGTGATCAAGAGAGTATGGTATTGGCACAAAAACAGACACATAGATCAATGGAACAGAATAAAAACCCAGAAATGAACCCATAACTATATGGTCATTTAATCTTTAACAAGACAAGAAAGAATATCCAATGGAAAAAAGACAGTCTCTTTAACAAATATTGGGAAAACTGGACGGCAACATGCAAAAGAATGAATTTGGAGCACTTTCTTTTTTTTTTGTTTTTAAAGATTTTATTTATTTATTCGACAGAGTTTGAGACAGCTAGTGAGAGAGGGAACACAAGCAGGGGGAGTGGGAGAGGAAGAAGCAGGCTCATAGCTGAGGAGCCTGATGTGGGACTCGATCCCGTAACGCCGGGATCACACCTGGAGCCGAAGGCAGATGCTTAACCGCTGTGCCACCCAGGCGCCCCTTGGAGCACTTTCTTACATCATACACAAAAATAAATTCAAAATGGATTAAAGACCTAAATGTGAGAAGAGAAACCATTAAAATCCTAGAGGAGAACACAGACAGTAACCTCTTTGACATCAGCCACAACAACTTCTTACTAGATATGGATCCTGAGGCAAGGGAAACAAAAGCAAAAATAACTATTGGGACTTCATCAAAATGAAAAGCTTCTGCACAGCAAAGGAAACAATCAACAAAACTAAAAGGCAACCAAAAAAAAAAAAACCCACAAAAAACTAAAATGCAACCTATGGAATGGAAGAAGATATTTGCAAATGACATATCTGATAAAGGGTTCGTTTCCAAAATCTTCAAAGAACTGATAAAACTCAACATCCAAAAAAATAAATAATCAGGTAAAAAATGGACAGAAGACATGAATAGACATTTTTCTAAAGAAGACATACAGATGGCCAACAGACACATGAAAAATGCCCAACATCACTCATCATCGGGGAGATGCAAATCAAAACTGCAATGAGATATCACTTCATAGCAGTCAGAATGGCTAAAATCAGTAACACAAAAACAACAGGTGTTGATGAGGATGCAGAGAAAAGGGAACCCTCTTACACTATTGATGGGAATGCAAACTGGTACAGCCACTCAGGAAAACAGTATGGAGGTTCCTCAAAAAGTTAAAAATAGAACTGACCTACAATTCAGTAACTGCACTAGTAGGTATTTACCCAAAGAATGCAAAAATACTAATTCGAAGTGACACATGTACCCTGATGTTTACAGCAGCATTATCAACAATAGCCAAATTATGGAAAGAGCCCGAACGTCCAACAATTCATGAATGGATAAAGAAGATGCAGTATACATATACAATGGAATATTACTCAGTCATAAAAAGAATGAAAACTTGCTATTTCCAACAATGAGGATGGAGCTAGAAAGTATCATGCTAAGTTAAATAAGTCAGAGAAAGAGAAATATGATAGCATTTCACTAATATGTGGAATTGAAGAAACAAAATCACAGAGCAAAAAAAAAAAATGGAAAGGAAAACCAAGTAACAGACTCTTAAGTATAGAGAACAAACTGATGGTTACCAAGGGGGGGAATGGGTTAAATAGGTAATGGGGATTAAGGAGTGCACTTATGATAAGCACCACGTATTGTATGTAAGGGTTGAATCACTAAATTGTACACCTGAAATTAATGTTACACTGTATGTTAAGTAACTGGAATTTAAATAAAATCTTAAAAAAGTAACAATTTTTAATTAAAAATTATTCACTTATAATTAACATATATTAGTTTCAGGTGTACAGCATAATGTTTCAATATTTGTGTATATTGTCAAATGATCACCACAGTAACTCTAGTTGACATCTGTTACTACATAGTTACAGAATTTTTTCTTTCTTGTGATGAGAACTTTTAAGATCTACTCTCTTTGCAACTTTCAAATATACAATACAGTACTCTTAACCACAGCCACCATGCTGTACATTACATCCTCATGACTTTATTTTTTTTTACTCTTCACCCCAATTTTTAAAAAAAAATAATGACATTAAAAGTGAACAACAGATTCTTTCAGGAGTAAAAATATGGAAGAAAAAACATACTTTGGATGATATTTTATTTCTAATGCTTTCAGTCAAGGTTATCTGCAAACATGGCTAATTTTTTTATAGAAAACCTGAGATCTTTGTGTCTTGAAGAATTACTGTTTTTTTAAGAGATTTTATTTATTTGAGAAAGAAAGATCACTGAGGCAGAGGGGGAGGGAGAAGCTGACTCGCCACAGAGCAGGGAGCCCAATGCAGGCCTTGACCCCAGGACCCTGAGATCATGACCGGAGCCAAAAGCAGACACAACTGACTGAGCCACCTAGGCGCCCCATATGCCTTGGAGATTTAGAGAACAGAATTTGAGGCAACTAATAGCTGCTTAAAACTAAGGGGTATCCAGTGAAGGTGAGAACCAGAGAAAGAAATCCCAGGATTTTGTGTATAAATTCTGCCCAAATCTGTTTTCCTCCTGAATCACACATGCTCCTGATAGCCATCAACAAAGGGATAAATAGACTAAACTACACTGAGATTTGGAAAATAGAATTTGGAATTTTAATTTCTACAAGTTAATGCCTGTAAAAACAAACAAAAATAACAACAAAATTTTAAAAGTTTTTAAATGAATAAACCAGAGTCCTCAGCTTCCACAGTGTAATAATGCTCAAAATACAATCCAAAATTATTACACATGTCAAGAACCCAAAATATTTGACCCATTTTGAATAGAAAAGACAATCCTGAGGCAACTCATATGTTACAATTAGCAGACAAGTATTCTTAATAGCAATTATAACACTATTCAAGAACATAAGGGAAAATATGTTCACAATGAGTAGAAAGGAAATAGAAAATAAATAAAAATTATGAAAAAAACAAATGAGCATGATACACAGTATCTGAAATTTTTAAAAATCCCTACATGAGTGAGAGAAAGTGAGAAAACGAACAGAGAGAAAAAAAAAAGAGAAAAAATGAAAAAACAAAACAAAAAACCAAGAGAGCTCAAGAATATGTGGAACTATATCGAAAAATCTAACATACATGTAGTTGGAGTGCCAGAAAAAGAGAGAGAATCAGGTAGAAAATTTATTTGAAGAAATAGTGTTCAACATTTTTCCATAATGAAACATATAAATTTAAAGATTCATGAAGTTTTGCAAACATCAAGTATGATAAATATGAAGAAAACATTCCTAAGGCACATCATAGTCAAAACACCAAATGCTAAAGAAAGGAAAACCTTGAAAGCAGACAAAGAAAACCAGCATATTATGTATAGAGAAACAATTGAATTAACATGGATTTCTCATCAGCAAATCTATAGGTGAGAAAGCTGTGAACCAACATCTTGAAGTAATTAAAGAAAAAAACTGAATACTACATTCAGAAAAGTTATCTTTTAAGAATAAATGTGAAATAAATTCATTTTCAAATAAAGAAGAAAAACTAAGATAATTTCCAGACCAGTACTATAAAGAAAGTTAAAGGAAATTCTTTAGAATAGTTTAAAGCAAACATTAATTGCCCTGTGGGGTTTGCAATTTTGTGGATACATAATATATATGACAGTTATATCATAAAAGATGGTTTCAAGTTTTCTACATTTTATGTGAAATGGTGTACTAATACCAAGTAGATTGAAAAATAAGGAATGTATTGTGAAATCTTTAGAGCAAATAATGTAAAAGTCAAGCTAAAAAAGCCAGTAGATACATTAAAATGGAATTCTAATGATACTTAAATAATCCAAAAGAATGCAAAAAGGTATAACCAGAAAAAACAAAAAACCAGAAGTAACAAACAGAACAAATAGCAAAAGAATAGAACTAAATCCTAAGTATGTTAACAATTGCATTAAGTATTAATCGACTGAGCACTCTAATTAAAAGTCAGTGATTATTAGAATGGATTAAAAATCACAAACCATCTGACAGTTTCTATAAGAGTTTCCCTTTAAATGTAAAGACACAAATAAATTGAAAGCAAATGGATGGAAAAAAGATATACCACGCTTACAGTATGCCTAAGGTGGGAATGACTATGTTAATATCAGGCTAACTAGTCATTAAGAGAAAAGAAAAGAAATAGGGATATTTCATAAATATAAAATGTTTGATTTTTAAGGAATACATACAATCATTCATGTTAATGCACCGAATAACAGAACTTCAAAATATATGAAGCAAAAGTTGACAGAATTAAAAAGAAACTTTTACACTTACAGTTGGAGATTTCAGCACCACTTTCTCAGCAATTAACACAACATCTAAACAAGAAGCATCAATAGACATATTCTTTCAATAACAGTGTCAACCACTTTGACCTATTGATGTTTATAGAGGACTGCACCCAACAACTGGAGAAAACATTCTTTCCATGAGCATATGTTATGTTCAGCAAGACAGACATTATGTGGGGCAATAAAGCAAGCCCCAATAAATTTTAAAGAATTAAATCATGCAGAGTATGTGCTCTGGTCACAAGGGGGTGTAATTATAAATCAAAACCAGAAGATATCTAGGAGAACCACAAATATTTTCAAATTAAACAAGACACTTTTCAATAACCCAAGGGTCAAAGAGAAATCACAAATGAAATTAAACAATATTTCAAACTGAATGTTAATAATGATTCAGCATATAAAAATGTGTCAGACACAGATTAATCAGTGCTGAGGGAAATTATTGCCTTAAATACTTCCATTAGAGATGAAATCATGCTCACTCTATATCAGAGATAAAGGAGAAATGAGACAAATTTTAAAACCCCCAAGGCTAAAACAGGTTATCCGATGTTTTGGGGAAAGGGTAGTTTTATAAATTTGGACTTTTTAGACTTTCAATCTCTTTTCTCTCAGCCCAAGAAAGTCTTCCTATTTAGTTAACTATATAAATTTGGATTGAGTGTACCTCTTTCTTCCATTTCTTTCCTCTTCTTCCCTTGTCTCCTGATCTTGGGTCCTTCATTGATGGTTCCTAAATGAAGGAGGCTGAATTAATCCTCAGTCAGACTCACCAGTCTTCTTGTGCTAGCATCTCTACTAGTACCATTGGAGAACAAGCCTTGACCTAACAAAGGAAGCATGAGTTTCAAATCACAGACACTAGATAAACCCATGGAGACGAAAAATTTAAGAGTTGTGTTTTTTACATTGTAAGTTTTAAGAAGTTTATAATTAGTTGATTTTATTTAGCAATGCGAATTTTAGACAATGATGAGTGAGTTGGGGCCCAGAATACAGAAGATCTTGATTTTAATTTCCATCTTTCCCTCCATATAAGCACAAATCATGTAACAGCTAAAGTGGCATTCTCTAACCATAAGAGATTTGTCTGCACAGTCAAGACAGTGCAGTATTGCTGGTCAATAAATTCTCTTTCTTTTCATTATTTTGGGAATTACAGTATATGGCATATATATAATCTAATTTAGTGGCCATTGTACAATGGACACATTTACTTTCTAAAAATGCCCATTGTTGCCCTACAGTTTATGGGAAAACATACCTAAACTTATTATGCATATGCTAAATTTTATTGCATGTAAATTATGATATTGAGGTCATAAGATATTATTCTGTAACCTATTATGGGAGGACTTTTAGGAGATTACTGCACTCTGTGTTTCAGAGAAAGGGACAAAAAGATTTAGAATTCTTTCTTGGGGTTAAATGTATTATTCATCACTATTTTATAAAGTGATGTCCATCCCATGTCTCTCATTGAACTGCCAATTTGTACTTAGTTTAGGAACTCTGAGACTGTTCAAAAAGGGGAAAAAAAAAGATTATTTAAAAGTCATTAGTATTTGATTGAAGAAACGTAGGAAGACCAGATTCCAGGTGGCAGAAAACAAGATAGCATTGAACACTATGGACATCATTCAAATAAGGGTGTAAAATCGATCCAGGCCTTTTTGCTGGCAATAATTTTCCATAGTCACATATGAGATATAACTTTATCAGCTTGGCTGATTTTTCCTTTTTTTTTTTTTTCCCCACCCTCAGGAGGTCAATGTCTCAGTCCCCATGGAAACCACTGCAAGGAAGGCGTGTACCAATGAAGTAAAATCTCATGAAGAATAAATCAGAAACTGCTTTTGAACTGATTCTTAGGGTACCTGGGTAGCACAGTCGGTTAAATGACTGACTCTTGGTTTCAGCTCAGGTTGTGATCCGGGGGTTGTAGGATCAAGTCCCGTGTGGGACTCTGCACGCAGTGTGGAGTCTGCTTGTGATTCTCTCTCCCTCTCCTTCTGCGCCTCATGCTAGTGCACTCTCCCCCTAAAATAAATAAATAAATCTTAAAAATTAAAAAAAAAAAAAGATTCTCTCTCCCTCTGCCCCTCCACACTGTGCGCTCACACACACACACACACACACACACACACACCACTCTCAAATAAATAAATAAATCTTTTTTTTTTTTTAAAGAACTGATTCTTATGACGTGGAATGTTTATTTCTGGAATGGTTATTGGCTTAAGTAATACATGTCGATAATTCCATAAGTTTTATCACTGGATGCTATTTTCATAAAAGAGCATTTATGTATATTATTCATTTATCTATATTCCAATGGATTAGCATGCAAAAAAATAAAATGAGGCTAATTGAGGGAGAGTAGGTTGCATCATAGTTAACGCTTTCTTTAATATTAGATTTACTTTGTATTTGTTCTAATATTTTTACATTTATTCAATATCACACACAGAAAATCTGTAATATTATAAAGGTAGGTAATATTAGCCTTCTAACTTTACAAATGAGGAAACTGAGGCACCAAGAGACCTTTTTTTAAAAGTGACTTGCTCAAGAACACATGAAGAGTAGTAGATGGTACAGTTGAAATTTGCTCTTAGTTCAGTTCAGAACCTATATTCTTAACCATTATATATATTGAGGAAATGTCCTTCATGAGTTAAATATTGACATTCTGTGAAGAGCCTGACAGTAACATTCAACTACTGGCCTCAATAAACCAGACCTCAAATTCTTCGTTCGGAAAATCTCTATTAATAGGTTGAGTCCTGGGATGAGTCACCCCATCTCCACATTGATTTTTACCACCAGAAAGAAATGAGTTATTTGAGTAAATGATCATTAAATATTTGAATGCATAAAACTCTATGATTCTAAAAGCAAGTATCAATGTATCATTTATCCAGATTTTCTTTTGATTGCTTGGTAACTAATTTACACTTCTGATTTTGCACTGACAGGAAGAGTGAACCTCGATAATAAAGGTAAAGAGCTTTATTCTTGCAATGAACTCACAAAAATTTTTGAGGAAAGGAGGCTGAACATAGTAATAAAAAATATGGTGGCAATATCATTGGTTAATTTATTCAATTAATCCTATAATTACAAATAATAAAAGTTTCAATATATAAAGTAAAATGATAATGTAAATCAAGCATTCACAAAGAGCATTTCTGACATTGACATTGAACAATATGCATTATTTCATTTATGACCAGTGTGAATTTTTTAGTAATCATTTCACACTGACTCCTTATTGTGAGCAGAGAAAAACCTACCAGAAGCAAATGAGGACAAATCACAGAAGCACGTATATTTAAATGCCAAAGACTATTACCAACCTATTTTCCCAAAGCAAAAATCTATACCATTTTCACAATCTATGCAGTCTTAAGTTGTCTTTGTTTTAATATGAAATAGTGGATTATTTTGACCTATGTGTTTTATTAAGTCCAATTGCCTTTGATGCTTCAGATTACAGGATTTCACTTAGTAATATTTGACCATATACTCTTTTATGTTCCTGAATATATCTTACACATACTGAATCATGGTAAATCATATAATTTGGCAATCCACACACACACACACAAAATTGTGAGAAACCCCTCCAGAATCTTACTATAACCATAGCAAGCCATCTTTGCTTTTTTTTTTTTTGAATACATAATTGTTCATACACTTTTGAAGAAACTTCTCTTGGTATGCAGTATTCACAAGCATGTGGCAAAATGAGCAATAGGCAAATATTTTGGAAATTACCTGTTAGGGTGGGGGGAAAAAAAAGTCCCTGATAAATAAAAGAACTTTTGAAGATATTCCAATAGCCAAGTTAGGGCAATTTCAATTAAAGCGATTGGAATGCTCTACATACCAAACATTTCTTTCCAGGGTTGTCCTGATACTGTCCGTTCTGTCCTAGAGTGGAATTCACCTGCTACCTTTTCTGTTGTGTTATCACTATCCAGCCATTTCCCTCCCATTTCCTCTCTGGGCAGTTTGCTGGCCCAGCTCAATTAAAGGACAAATCCATTGCAGTCTGCAGGGCAAGAATTATAATGAAGTCAGCTGTCAAACCCCATCTCACAGCTGCCCCTCTGTGGGTAATCTGATGGCCACTGGTCAGTTGTTTTGCCCAGTCAAACACAGACAAAGGGCCTCTGACGGCTGCTTTATTCTAATCAATCTACACGGAGGCAGATGTTAAAATCCCAACAGGAAAAGGTGTAATTTGATTTAGCATGCAGAACTGCCTTCTTCTATTGATACATCAGATCTCTCTGAACTCGGTATCCTTTTGTGACCAAGGGGCAAATGACTTTGTGTTTATTTATTTTCCTCATTCTGTCATTAAAAATAATGCTTTAGAATGACATTAAGGGGTATAGAACATTCCCCAATAGAACGTAACAGAACACAATACATTAATTGGTCTCTCAAGGTGGAAAGGATATGGGTGATTTTGATTTTTTAAATTTTCTAAATATTCTAAAGCCAGAAAGAAGAACCAGTGAGCTATTCATTCACTCATATCTTTATCTTCTTTGCCAGCCTAAGTAGATATTAGAAGGGGGGAAAAAAGAAGATATTGTTCCTAGAGTAATGAGGCAGAAGAAAAAAAGCAAGATTGGATTGAAAGAAATTTAAAAATCTGATACCAATTATATTCTTAGTTTTATAATCTCTAACCACAAAGACAGCAGTGAAGCTACCCGTTTTCTTCATTTCTCTATTTGAAAGGATAACTTCAATCAACACATATATTATTAATTGTACTCTAAACTTTTAACAATATGCGATTTTGATTACACAATTACCAATTCTGCCACTCTGTATGTCTCCTGTCTTCTTAAATAAGACACACATACGTTGGAAAATCTAGCTTCAGTGGAACAGTCTGTCTTCTTAGTACCAAAGATTTGTAGTTTCCATTGGTAATGCCTTTCTGAAGGTGGCAAATTCTTCTTGATGTCATTCATATACTGAGTACATGGAAGTAATTATGTCTTAGTCATGATCGTAAAATAGACTGGGGAGCCAGACCATTTATCTTAACATCTGCATGAAAAGGGGAAGAGAAATATTAATGATCACATATCTGAAGTTCTTTTATACTGAGAATTAGTATCTTCCCCAACCCAACTCCTGCTATTTACTGATGAAATCACCTTCACTTCAGGCATTTTGTTTAGATTAGTTTTAACTAAAGTTGTCAAAATGTAAACTTTCTGTTTTATTAGGTCTTTGAAAGTGAACATAATATTGAAATTGTAATGTGCAAAAGGAGTATCCTTCCCACATGTCAAATTGCTGACAGACATTTTTTCACGGGCTTAGTACTAACTTCACAGTGGTTTTTATAATTATTTAAAACATCGATGTCTAAGAAGAGAACAATATTCTAGAATGAAGTTCTGCCCCATGCATTTCAACTGGTGATGTTGGAAGAAATACAGAGACAACATAAAATTATAAGAAGAAAAGGCCAAATCTTTGATGGCAAAATACTCAATGACATTTAATAAGAAAAAAGTCACAGCTAGTGCTAGGGAAAAAAAAAAGCTATTACAGAAACCAGTGTTTTTAAGAATTTGGAATTCAATGCTGCAGGTCTTTTCCTATTAAAATAGTTTCAGTGAATGTTTTGCTATATTCGAAGATCAAGATGGGGTGTGTGTGTGTGTGTGTGTGTGTGTGTGCAGAGTGCTTTAAGAATGACAAGAGTCTGATGTAAAAAAAGAAAAGAAAAGAAAATGAGGACATAAGCATTTTGTCATTCCTGATAAAATCAATATCTGCCTATCTTTTGTCTGGCCCCTGAGCACAGTCCTGAAGTTGATTTGTTCTAAAAGAACAATAGGCTGTCATACAGATGAGAATGAAAGCTTAAAACTGTCTTTGGGTTTGGGTATTAAAATGGTGGTGGCAGGAAGAGGGGCGGGGTGTCTAGCCTCGTAATTTCTGTGTGTAATCCTAACTTTGGAACAAAAAAGGAGATCCTTAGACTCTGAGATAACTGCCAATATATGTATAATAGATAGATGATTGATAGATAGATAGATGATAGATAGAAAATCTACTATATATATATAAAATGGTTTCTTTTTGGAGGAATTGTTTATTTAAAAAAAAATATCTAGGTAGCTCAATTTTCTTCTATGTGAGTGACTCCTGAAGTCTGTTTGGGATCCCTGTGAATCCTCAAGATCCGTTCAGAGTGTCTATGAGGGCAAATCTATTTTCATAATAATATTAAAGTGCTGTTTGCCTTTGTCACTCTATTTTCCCATAAGTATAAAAGTATAGTATTTTTAAAATTTTTTTATTATATTATGTTAGTCACCATACAGTACATCCCTGGTTTCTGATGTAAAGTTCGATGATTCATTAGTTGCCTATAACACCCAGTGCACCATGCAATACGTGCCCTCCTTACTACCCATCACCAGCCTATCCCATTCCCCCACCCCCTGCCCTCTGAAGCCCTCAGTTTGTTTCTTGGAGTCCATAGTCTCTCATGCTTCATTCCCCCTTCTGATTACCCCCCTTTCTTTATCCCTTTCTTTCCCTACCGATCTTCCTAGTTCTTATGTTCCATAGATGAGAGAAATCATATGATAGTTTTCTAGACAGCTAATGGAATGTGCACTGTGTATTCTGTTTTTAAAATTCCTCAGTTTAAATTTCTAACATACTAAATATCAAAGAATACAACCCAATAAACAAGAGCTGTTTGGAATACTCAAGAATTTTGGAGAGTATCGCTATATATTAAATCGTGTTTTCCCCAAATTCGTATGTTGGAACTTAAGCCCCAAAGTGACGGTATTTGGTGGGAAGGTTTTTAAGGGGTAATTAAGGTTTAGTGAGATCGTAAGAGTGAGGTCCTAATTTGATAGGGTTGGTGGCCTTACATTTTTTTGAAGATTTTATTTATTTATTTGTTTTTGAGAGCGAGAAAGTACACGAGCGGGGGGTAGGGGCAGAGGCAAAGGGAGAAGCAGACTCCAGGCTGAGCAGGGAGCCTGACACAGGGCATGATCCCAGGACCTGGAAATCATGACCTGAGACAAAGCAGACACTCAACCGACTGAGTCACCCAGGCACTCCAGATTGGTGGCCTTATAAGAAGAGATCTCTCATCTCTCTTTCTCTACACACACACACACACACACACACACACAGCAAAGATAGGCTATTTGAGGACACCAGAAAAGGCAGCCATCCACAAGCCAGAAAGAAAACCCCACCAGCACTTGACCGTGTCGGTACCCGGATCACAAACTTCCAGTTTCCAGAAGTGTGACGAAAAAAAAAAATGTCTGTTGTTTAAACAATCCCATCTCAGGTATTTCCCTATGATATCCTGAACCAATGAAGATGAGTATAAAAAACGTCCAGAAACTAAATCTCCTGACAACCACTGATCTATTTAATTAAGTGTTGATACTGGAGCCCCCTATAGGCTCAAAGAAGAAAACAAATAGGGGTGCCTGGGTGGCACAGCGGTTAGGCGTCTGCCTTTGGCTCAGGGCGTGATCCTGGCGTTATGGGATCGAGCCCACATCAGGCTCCTCTGCTATGAACCTGCTTCTTCCTCTCCCACTCCCCCTGCTTGTGTTCCCTCTCTCGCTGGCTGTCTCTATCTCTGTCGAATAAATAAATAAAATCTTAAAAAAAAAAATAGGTTGCGGTGATGTCTTTCAACAACATGAGTAACACATTGCGCTGACAAGTGTTTTAAAATGCTGCAGCCTTTGCCATAAGAAAGTATCACGAAAGGAACATTTAACAGTTCCCACTTAACTCCCAAATTCTTCAATCTATATTCAAAGCTCTGTGCTTTGGGGCCCCAGTCTACTCAGCCAACACTATCTGCTGCTATCCTTCAGCATTAAACCTCTTCTTTAGGAAGCAAATCTCAAATTCTTTTGGGCACACATTGCTAAGACTGGTCTCTGTCCCTGAGCTCATACGACAGATTTCACCACATACTTCATATTGTATCTTTCAACTTATAGTTTGTTTACTACCATCCCACTATGTGGGTTGTCACCTACTTTCTTTGGAGGTGTGAGTGCAACAAACCTGAGACAGCAACTTCTATCTTTCACTTGGTACCATTTTGGGGCATAAAGAATCATTACATAAGCTAGGTACTTCCATGTTTTGGTTCCCAATGTATCATGGGGCTTCCTTGAGGATTTGGGGAAGAAGTTCTGGCATAGCTTGCCATAATGGTACATTTGTTATTGGGAAATACATTTACTCATTTAAAAAAAATATTGAGTTGAAAAATGCAAATTTTAGAATACCTTACTCTACTTTATTCTTCCCAGATTTTAATTCCTGGTTTATTATGTGTTGCAGATGTCTCAGGGACAGAATAGGAGTAAGGTTAAAATTAGAAGAAAATCTTTACTTGTTTTGGTTATCCAGTCTGAAAATAGAGGGGCTACCAAAAAATTTGGCTTACCCAGATGTCAGGGTCTTTTACTAGAGGGTGTGACATCACACACACACAAAATTAAAGGTGAGTTTTGCTGCTATTTAAATGGTATTGTGCAAATGGATAAGCTAAATATTTTAATTTCAATTTAACTTATAAAGACACAAAGTAATTCTGGAGGAATAGGGCAGGACATTTTCTACTGAGAATAGATGCCTACAGAAGATTGGATAAAGTAATAACTCACATTTATGGCATGCTTTCTAGTTCAGGAACTGTCAAGAATTTTTCATCATTTCCTTTGTGTAATTCCAAACAGAATTTTAGGCTAAGATAAGAAGCTACAACCAGGGACTGGGTTCAAACCTCGCTCTTCTATTTATCAGGTCAGTAATCTTGGACAAGTTACTTAACTTCTTAGTGTGCAGATTTTATTACCTATAAACTGGGATGCCAATAATAATAACTATGACTTCATTGTGTTGCTAAGATTATGAAACAAATTAATATACCTAAAATGTTTAAAGCACTATCTGACTCAGAGTAACCTGGATCTGAGCTACGTCTTATTTTCTCATTTTACTAATAAAGATCTGAAACTTGAAAAGGTTAGTTAACTTTTTTAAAAAAAGATTTTATGTATTTATTTGAAAGAGAGAGAGAGAGGGAAGGAGGAAGCATGAACGGGAAAGGGGGAGGGACAGGCAGGGAGAAGCAGACTCCCTGCTGAGCAGGGAGCCATGCAAGGCTGGATCTCAGCACCCTGAGATCATGACCTGAGCTGAAGGCAGATGCTTAACCAACAGAGCCACCAGGTGCCCTGAAAAGAGTAGTTAACTTATCAAAGTCTGTGATTAGTAAATAAATAAGTTCTGGAGATCTGTGCATGGTACAGTGATAACAGACCATATTGTATCATAAATGTTAAACTTGCTAAGAGACTAGATCCTGATTATTCCTGCCACAGGAAAAAATGATAAGTATGTGATATGAAAGAAGTGTCAGCTCATGCTACCATGGCCATCATATCACAACATAAATGTATCAAATCAGCATTGTACACCTGAAACTTACATAATGGTATGTGTGAATTACATCTTCATAAAAATAATTTTTAAGCTCTTATATGTAAGAGTTGGAATTTAAATCCAGACAATCTAATTGCACGACTTGTGATCATCATCTGCAATCAAAACAGCCTTTGCCAGAAGTGAAGCAGAGAGTGGGGACCATTTAGGAGAGCACGATTAAGGAGCCATCAGAAAGATAAAGTCAAAACCCAAACTCAGCCACAGGTGTGTGACCCTTCACTCTCTCCTCACAAGCATTCAGTTAGCCAAAGCAAACATTATTCTTCTCATCTCACAGATGATGAGACTGGACCTGGAAAACGTTCAGGACTTGGTGACTATCAAGTGTTCATGGATACGTCTTGACTAAAACCCAGTCTTTGGAATAGAGACTCAGGACTATAAATATGGGGAGATCAAGATCGAGAATGGACACTGATCTTGATTTTGCATAGGATGCAATAGGCTGTCTTTAAAATACTTTGCTTGTTCGTTTTGAAAACCCAACTAAGGAAGATTTTCTACTGAGGCAATTATCACATTGGGATTTTCTGGAGCAGAGGTCAATAAACTTTTCTTGTGAAGGACCAGGGAGCAAATATTTTAGTCTTCCCAAGCCAGCAGACAGTCCCAGCTACAACTACTCAACCCTATAGCTCAAAGCAGCCACAGACAAGGAATAAGTAACTGAATAGGTATGGCTGCATTTCAGAAAAACTTTATTTACAGTAACAGGCAGCAGGCAGAATTTGGCCTTCAGGCTAGAGTATGCTGACCTCTGTTCTAGAAGCTGATAGATATTAGTTTCTTACCAAATGCTGCATATAAATTTTCATTGAATACTCATGAATGGATAAATTTTAGGTTAAATGAAATGTGATGAGGACAGCCTTACTCTTCACTCAGTGAATATTTACTGAATACCTACAATATGATAGATACTTTTCTAGTTGGTGAGAAAAAAATAGTTAAAAAGTGATAAAGTCTCTGGTCTGGTGGAATTCATAATATGAATGCCCCCTCCTATTAGAAGATCCTTAAGTAAATTAAACACACACAAGATAAACACAAAACACAGTAGATAAGTGATAGGAAGGACATAAACACAATGATGTGACAGAGAGGAGTGGGGGAGATTTGCAGGTAGGACATTTTAGGTATTGTAGTTACGTACAAGGAAGTTTGTGTGAATAGACTGTAGGAAAAGTGGTGAGTGTTGTACTAAAGGCAGAGAAAAAAGCCGGATTTTGACATGCGTTGCCAGAACTTTGTGTTTTATTCTAAGGATATGGGAAATCATCAAAGGGATTTAAGTTAGAAAGTGGTAGGTTCTGAATTTTTTTATTAAAAAGCTCACATGGTTGCTGTATGAATAATAAGCTAAGGGGAAGGTCATCTCTGGATGTGGATGGCCAATCGAAGGATTTGCAGAAGCTTAGGGGAGGGGTGGAAAGACCTGGACCAGAGTGGTAGCAATGGAACAGAAAGAGTGATCAAACCTGAGACTTTGGGACTTATTTTGGAAATATATTTAATTCTTTCTAAAGGGATCCATGGGAATTATTTTGACTTCAGAAAATCAGTAAATGGTGTTGTTTACTGAAATGAGGCAGAAAATATTCAGGGAGTTTGTAGATGGCAAGGCTTCCACTTAGTAAACAAACAGTAAGCAAGTCCATGATGTTTATTGGACATCCAAGTCGAGTTTTCACAAAAGCAATTGAGGAATTATGTCTCAAACCCAGGTCAGAGGTGGAAATACAGATTTAGGAGTAAGAAGCCTCTCTTTACGTGGTCTTTAAGGCCATGAGGCAAGACCAGTAATGAAGACAACAGGGGATCTATGCCAGAGCCCCCGGCATAACAAGACAACTAAGAAATATGTGGGGGCTTCCAGATCAAGATGGTGATGCATGAAGATCCAGGGCTCTGGCATAGACGCCCTCCCATGTCAAGACACACCAAGTCTATGCCACAAATGGAACAGTTTCCTCTGAAAAAAAGACGTAAATGCTGGTTGAGCAACAACCACACATCTGGGAAACGAGAGGAAAACCACACACCGAAGCAGGTAACAAAGGCTGGGTCACCACCTCGGCATGAGCTCCATCTCCTGTGCTGTCTGCCTCCCACAATCCGGAGGGAACTCAAAAACCCGGGGCTTGTCCCTGAGGAGCGAACGGTCTGAACCCCACCTCGGACACCCCAACTTTTAAAACCCGCACCTGAGAGAAGAGCCCCCAAACAGCTAGCTTTGCAAACCCACAGGGCTGGCATCTACCTGACCCAAGGGACTATCACAAACTGGGACGTGGCTGGAAAGGGCTGGGGGAGGGGGACTCACCTGCGGGGGCTCAGCGCAGAGGCGGCGCAAGCAGATGTGCCCCACTTGCTTTTTTGCTAATCTTAACACTTCAGCCTGAGAGGCAGGCATCTACTTTAGCACCCGTCTAAGGCCTGCTGGCTGGCTGACACCGTCTTCTGCATTTACCCCTGTCTGGCTCTAGCCTGGGGCTCCACCCTCTTCTTTTTTTCTTTCTCTTGGGCGCCCTCTGCACACTCCTCGCGCCTCGTCCTGCGCAGGCACAGTCTCCCTGCTCCGCAGCGCCCGCCGGGACCCAGGTCTCTCCCGCAGTGAGCTTGCAAGTTCATCTGCTCTTCTGGTTTCCTGGCTGCCCCTGGGACGTCCTTGATCACCGAGCTCTGCAGGCCAGAGGCCCTGGTGATTTGGGGTGCCCCAGGACTGTAGCAAGCAGCGAGACGGTTCTGAGCAGACTACCACCCTGAGGCGCACACTGCGGCTGAAATGCCATCGTCCTCGTCCACCCCTCCCCCAGGCTCTCTGGCCAGGAGACCCCTTTGCTTGTTCTGGAGCCTGGGGGGCCGGGGGAGAGGCAGGCTTCCAGTTTGGCACACAGCTCTGGATCTAGGAGGTGCAGTCTGGGAACATGGCGGTCATGAGCTTGGCATCTGTCCCCCCACCTATCTGCAGCCCAGGGCCACCTCTCAGAGAAGAGCTCATACACTTGTCTGGAGTCCCGATGTGTGTGGTTGCCCCCTACACACACTTCCCTGTTGCCTGCCTCTGGTGGCCAGTGGGCCTTCCTTTGGTGGGTCCTCAGGACTGTAAACAGAGAAGAGCTCTTAAAAGGCTACTGTAGCCAGCACACGGGGGCAAGAGCACCTGGCTCTGGGGTCCCGAACAGACAAGGTTCAGTCACTCCCTGCTGACAAAATCCGAAGGCAGAGAAACAAGTAGTGGCAAAATGGGGAAGGAATTTATTTGTGAGGCCAACAACAGAACACAGCAGACTAACGTCTCAAAGACTGTCTCCAAAATGTGGAAAATACTTCCAGGTTTATATAAGGAAAATGTGGGGCAACGGTCAGTGGGTACATGCTGGTAGGCGGTGAAGGTCAAGTTGATCATTGTAATGGGCATGGTCTTGCTGGTAGTCCTTACTGCTTGGAGGGGTAGTTTTGGTGCCCATTAGTGTCTTTTGCCTGAGTTAAGAGATAAGCTGGAAAGAACATAATTAGAAAGAAAGCTGCTTGGACGATCACAAAGGGTTGAGAAACAACCAAGAGCTAGGATGAGGTTGAGTAAGTTTCCTCCCCTACAGGAAGCCACGGCTTTCAAGACTGGGAGATATGGCTGTTTTATCGAATACATAGAAACCAAAGCAGTAGAGCAAAATGAAAGAATAAGATAAATGAAAGAAGGAAAGAATAAGAAAGAATGAAATGAAAGAATAAGATATGAAAGAATAATGTAAAACCTCAGGAAAAAAAAACCTTAATGAAACAAATATAAGTAACACATATTTTGACAGGAGACATTAATTAGCTAGGGAGATGGAAAGGGGACTGCTGGAGAGGTAGAAGGAAAACTGAGAAAGGGTGCTTTCATAGAAGACAAGGAAATGTATCATGAAAAAGGGATCAACCCCTGTGGCAGAGGCTGCTGGGAGCCCATGTCCGACATGTATAATGCCTATATATACTTTAATTCTGACCATAATGGTCTTTGGCAACCATGAGAAGAACACTGGTACAGTGAGGAAGATGAGGGAGTGGGAAGAATGCAAGAGAGAATGGAAGGTAAGGAAGTGAATTCTGAATTTCTCTGTGGATACGGAATGGGCACTCGGGAGGAGGACAATGGAGTCAAGCTTTGTTTTTTAAGATGGAAAATGCTGGACCATGTGGGTGTGATAATGAATGTGATTTAACAGAAAAAGGGAAATTAATGAGGCAGATGAGCAGATCCTAGAGCAGAGACTAGATACAGAAATCATGGTATATTACAAAATAAGTTCCATTTAGAACATGGTATACAAGTTAAAAAAACAAAACAAAACAAACTATTTTGAAGTAACTATTTTGAAATTTGGGATGAGTAAAAGAAAGGAGAATCAGAAAGGAAAATTTTCATTTGTACAATATTTGCAAATAAATACTACTAAGTTTTCAATTTTGGACTAATGGAGTGTTATTCCAAAAGAATAATAACCAGGCAGACTTGAATGAGGAAATAAAAATACTTTGTTACTAGCACAATGCATATTGCAACATTATGAATACCTACCAACTCGCTTTTTAAAATCCTGTAAAATCAGTTTTCTTTTTCTTTTTTAAAAAAAAAATCAGTTTGTTTTCTAAGTAAGCTAGAAATCTTCTTCCTCCACACACACACATCGTGATTATAGTTTTAATTTATTTTTCATATCATGGCAGAGATAAACACCAGTCACATATGTATTTGAATTAGGACAAATTTGAAGAAAATATTCATGGCCGTTTAAATGCTTTGTAAGGAGGACATTATGCCAATATAAATTACAGTTATGATGATGATCAATATTTATGTTACCTCTGCCAGTCATCTGAGCACATTCTGTGGCATTCGGAATGAGGGGGCTTATTTATAAGAATCGCTGTCTGCAGAAGACCACTGAGTGAATCACAATTATAATATCATGACATTAACATAGGCTGAGTGATGATTGGTTTCCACCTCAGTGATGATATAGTTGTGGCTGGCCCAGTTTCAACAAGCAGAGGAAACTCATTATTTTTACTTATCAGGTGTAGCATGTTGTTGCTACCGTTCTATGCGAAAGCTTTGTTTTCCAGGTAAACTGGTAAAGAAGACAATTGAGAAAGTGGCAGATAATGTCTGTTGTTGCTTCCTTTCTAAGTAACTACCAGAATATCGTTGGGGTTTTTATTTGTTTAAAATCTATTTTAAACCTATTTTGACTTCGTTATCAAACCAGACCAGATATATATTTTAAATTGCTAACATTTGACCCAAGAATCTGAAGGCAAGGGAGATGCGGAGCCCATGATGGGACCACCTCGTAGCCTTGGAGACGACACAGAAAAAGAGTCTAAAGAAATCAGGCACGGACTTGCACTAAGTCTAAATGGATGAAATCAGGCTTTCAGAGCTTCAGGCCAAACCAACCACAGAGTGTATTTATTTGTTAAAGTTGTGGAGTTAAGAAAGCTGATAGGGAAATCACCGGGAACATTGTTACCCTCAGGCTCTCCCTTGCACTTGACTTATATTTTGAAAATCTATCTATTGCTGGTAACTGAAAAGATATTGTATCTTGAGCACATACACATAACCTAGTGGGCAAAAAACATGAGATTTAACGTCGGGAGACATGAATTTGAAAATCAGCAGCTGCTTCCACAGATGTATGACATTCCATGTTGGATGCAGTAACTTGGTTTCCTCACGATTAAGAACCCCAGTTCCTGCAGAGCCAAGATGGGCAACATCATGGTGCATACTTTGTAATAAATAGCTCAGGCTGCAGATTCGAGCAGCCTGATTGCAGATCCCAGCCCCATCACAGACATGCTGCGTTACCTTGGGGGAGTCACTTGATATCTCTGAACCTCAGCCTCTCCAATGTAAAAAGAGGATTAATACCACCTTGCTCATGGTGCTGTTATTGTTGCAAGGGATTAAACAAGAAAATAGATGTAGATTGCTGAGCTTTGTACCAGAGAGTCACTCAATACATCTTCAACATTCCCTTTTCTCCCTAATTCTACAAATTTCTACCACTTCAGGAGCTATCAGTGTAGCCATTTTTTCCCCTCAAGTGAGAAGCTATAAATTAAAGTACTTGATAGATTAAGATATTAGGGAGGTGGAGGTAGTTCCCAGACATACAGAATGATCTGATACAAATGGTGTATAGGTGTTCTTAAAAATTTTTTTTAAAAATTATGTTATTTTTCTTACTACTTAAATAATACATAATCATTGTAGACAAGATTTGTTTTATTCCACTTTGGATTTTTTTTTATTACTTTCATTAATTTTCTGAGCATAGCATTTTTAATTTTGTATATCCTGATTATTTACTTTTATTCCCCCCATTGTTTTCTCCCAACCTTTGCTGTTACTGAGCATAAATTTCCATTTATACATATAAGCACCTGTTGAAGATTAATTCCTAGATCGGACATACTGGATCAGATCTATAAACCACTTGAATATTATCAATTTGCCTTTTAGAAAACTGCCAATATTGTTCCCTTACTAACATCTGTGTCTTTCAAGGTCAGACATGAACCTCCAGAGTCAACAGTAGTTTCAAGTATAGATTGAAAGGGAGAAAAGGTGTAATTGATGTATCTTAAAAATGTCACCTGTCCCCTATTGTAGCTTCACATGGATGGTACCCATTCTGTACACACGTTCATGAGTTTACACCATGTGATCCTCTTCACTTAGATTGTGCTTGTCCATATAGGGTTGATTGTTTGAGAAGAGTTCATAAGCATGCCTATTCATTTTTTGGTACTAGCTGTAACTATTCCTACCTCACGTCCTAGCCCAGGTATTTCTGGGAGACGTCCCTTGGACCGTGATCCAGTTGCCTCTTCTCAGTAGTCCCATGGCACCTTGTTTTTCCTCTACCATTTATACTCTTTGACAGTTGTCTTCAGGGTTGGAGTTTCCTAACAGTGAGTAAGTATTGAGGAGGCAGACACAATGCCTTTCTTGTTTATCGCTGTACCTCCAGGGTCTGTCGTGAACACATACTCCAGAATGACTGTTGAATGAGGGTGGATTCAATGAATATCTACATGAATGAATACCTGAGCTTGTATTTAAACCCCTTTCACAATTGGACGTGTGGAATTGCAGATGTTAATAACTCAAAAGTCATACAGCTATTTCAACAGTGATCATCATATAACTAGAATGAGTATATAATTACTTTTCACTGGCAAAATAAAATAATTCAATTTATAATATCAATTCAACTTTGAGAGGGGAAGAAGTCCCTTTCTGTGGAAAAACACATTAAAGTCTACTTATAGCTGATGCTTTCTTAAACTATCTGGTTCATATTTCCCAAGACCTTCTTGGAAAGATATTAAATACTTGCATGCTCTTAGCTTAAACTTAGATTCTTATAAAGAAGTAATGAAGTTTGAATTCCTTAGATAAATCCTTACATCTCCAATATTAAGTATTAGAGAGAGGCCTGTCTGGCTCCTTGAAATGGCTTTTATTCCTATGTGTATTTTTCTACATATTTATTTTGGCGGTTTAAAAAAAGGAAATGATGATATTCTTTTTTAAAAAGGTTTTATTTATTTCTTTATTAGAGAGAGAGGAGATGCAAAGGGGTAAAGAATCTCAAATAGACTCTACACAGAGCTGGACATGGGGCTTGATCTCAGGACCCTAAGATCATGACTTGAGTCGAAACAAAGAGTTGAGACGCTCAACCAACTGAGCCATGTAGGTGCCCCAGAAATAATGATATTCTTAAAGAGACCCAGAAATCACCATTTTCTAATTTCTTGATAATTATTCTATTAAATTAAACAGTTAAAGTTTATTTTCTCCTGAGAACTACAGAAAAAACTAAAACCAAACTAAAGCCATCAGAGAAACCTCAGATTCAATCTGTACTTTGGTTCATGACAATAGAGAGAGGGACTGTTTCTGAACTCAGTGACTGAGGATTTCTGTCCAAAGAAATCCTCTCATCAGTTGAGCAATGGAAGTAAATACAAATACTTTCAAAGAAGAGGTAAACTGATAACCATTATTACAAAAAAAAAAAGTCAAAATCAGTAACATTCTATATTTAGCAAAGCACTAGGGGAATTAGCATACAGTTGTAGTTATTACAGAAGATTAGACATTGATTACATTTCACAGCAGACATGACCACAGGTTGGATTTGCCCTTGTCTTCTAACCTAAGATCCTTTCCAGTGGTTGGGCCAGATGATGCTAAAAACTTTTGTCTCGATGCCACTCATTAGAAATCCAAATAAATCGTGAAATTAATTTCCATATTTTCAAGGTCATTAGCAAAGTCAGACTACCTACCTTCATTTCTTAATGTTAGCAATAGTCAGTAAGAGAGTTAAATACTCAATATATGTTCGACATTCATTTTTTCCCCTAATTCCATAGGTTTCTGCCCCATTAGGAGCTACCAACATAGCCATTTTTTGAAGTGTGAGTAGTACTCTAGTGACTAAAACTACCAAATGGTTATTGCTGAATTTGTGATCTTTCTAAGGCTCTCCTTGGTAGAAAATTTAATTATTATGAGGGTAATATCAATAACTTAGGAAAAGTTGGAATATGAGTATTTAGAAAAAGAAAATAGGAAGTAAAAACTTGTATTGTGATTATAATGGTGAATTTTAAATATACACATTGTCTTTTCCACTTTTTTACATTTTAGCAGTAGAGGCAGCAGGGAAAACCGAAACCCAAGGATCCCTTGAGTGTTCATGTCAAGGATCAGGAATAGAAATAGCTACAAAGGAGGAGAGACTCTGGATCCAGGAAGAAAGGTAGAAATAGAATTCAAGATTCAGTTTATAGCTGAAGAGTGGGTTTGATCTGTTCTTTAGATATTCTAAGACACTGAATCAGCTGTGATAAGGGGGACTGTGCCTTTGTTATTTAATTTTTAATTACACAAGTAATACTTACCAAAAGCTACAAAGTAGATAGATCTAAATGATAAAATTTATATTACTTGTTTCTCATTTGTAGTATAGACTTTTAACTTGTATGTAAAATGTATTTGAATAGTTTTGCACAGAAGAGAGATAATATTCTAGATATGGTTCTGTAACATTCTTTCTCTTGCAATTTAACTAATTCTTTCTCTACTTCTTTCTAATTCAGTACATGTACCTCTATCACAATGTTCCTAATGGCTTTATAGAATTCAATTATGTTTTGGGGTCATCATTTAAATTCAATTATTTACTGTGATTTTGATGTTTTGCTATTATAAACAAAGCTATGATGAAGAGCTCTGTGTTTGGGTCTGTACAACTCTATTTTAGGAAAAATTCATCAATGTAGAATTATTAAGTAAAAAATTCATATGAATATTTTTAATGCTTTTGATACTGGATTCCAAATTGTTTTCCAGAATGGTGGAGGTAATTGACAACCCTACAAACATATGTGAGCAGCATATCCTTACAGTGCCACCCCCCCAAGCACACTGGGCATATAGTACTTTTTTAATTCCTAATTTGATAAGCAACCTGAGGGGATCTTTCAGAGATTTAATTTGCACTGTTTGATTTCTAGTGCATTTGAACATGCACATTCAGGAGTGCCTGGGTGGCTCAGTTGGTGAAGCGTCTGCCTTCGGCTCAGGTCATGATCCCAGAGTCCTGGGATGGAGCCCTGTATTGGCCTCCCTGATCAACAGGGAGACTGCTTCTCCCTCTCCTTCTGCCCCTCCTACCCCCTGCTCCTTCTCTTTCTCTCTCTCACTCTCTCTTTCTCAAATAAATAAATGAAATCTTTAATAAAATAAAATAAAGGCACATTCCTAATACATAATCATTTGTGTACTGTCTCCTTCTATGACTAGTGATTAGCCCAGTAGTCCTGCTATCGTGTAATGATAGAGGTACAAGAGAGCATGCAAAACCCGAAGGCTTCTTGAGGCCGAGGCTCAGAGCTAGCACACCACCACTACTCTCTCATTCTTTTTTTTTTTAATTAATTAATTTATTTATTTATTTTAATGTTTTATTATTATATTATGTTAGTCACCATACAGTACATCCCTGGTTTCTGATGTAAAGTTCGATGATTCATTAGTTGCGTATAACACCCAGTGCACCATGCAATACGTGCCCTCCTTACTACCCATCACCAGCCTATCCCATTCCCCCACCCCCCTCCCCTCTGAAGTCCTCAGTTTGTTTCTCAGAGTCCATAGTCTCTCATGTTTCATTCCCCCTTCTGATTACCCCCCCTTTCTTTATCCCTTTCTTCTCCTACCGATCTTCCTACTTCTTATGTTCCATAGATGAGAGGAACCATATGATAATTGTCTTTCTCTGCTTGACTTATTTCACGTAGCATTATCTCCCCCAGTGCCGTCCATGTTGCAGCAAACAGGAAGACAAGTCATACGCCAACACTCAAACATTAAAGGCAGAGAAGCATACCCTACTCACAGATGTCACCGGACATTTCCTGGCAGCGGGCACAGTTACTGGGAGAGAAGAACGACTTCTTCGACCTCGTTAATTATAGTGGCCATGCCTGATTCAGAGTGGATTTCTTCTACAATTTCGCAGAGGTTCAGGGCCCTCATCGCTATCCTTTCGAACAGATCTCACACCACACAGGAGGCAGGAAATCCACATTCCGTCCAGGGGCCAAAAGTGGCGGGAGTACAGACCCCTCGGGAGTGCTGATGCTCATAGGGCTGCCTGACAACAAATCACACTTCATTTTTAAAAAGCAACGCTGCCCAGATTCAGCATCTTTGTGGGTGGCTTCGATCTGGTCCTTAGTTGGAGACCACTGCTCAAGCCAAATACCTTTAGTATTTTCCTCTAATTTGCCTAAAGTGGTGGTCTTTGGCAGAAATAATAGTATAATTCCCTCGTTTTTACCCCCAGAAGGAAAACACAAAGAAAACTGATCAATCTGATTATATTTAATATTTATTATTTATAGATCTAATAATATATAACATGTTACTAATACTATTATATTATACTATAATAATACTATATAATACTATAATAATACTATATAATAATACTATATAATTATAAATCCTATAAAAATAATACTATAATAATACTATATAATATAATAATACTATAATAATACTATTCTAAAAAATATATAATATTTTATAGTAACAGTATATAATATATTGTATATTAAAATAGAATATAATCTATCATATATTAATAGAATATGATATTATTAATAATGTTATATATAAATAACTTACATTGTATATGATACATGAATTAATATACGATATATTATATAACATCATATATTATATAACATATCATATAGGTTATCTTATATTAATGATATATTAAAATACATATTCATTATATATTTATATAATATACTTAAAAATATTTAAGTATATGAAATATATTTAAACTGATAACTGAAATATATATGTATATTTCAGGACAGAGATAAGATTAAAAAACAGCTCTGCTCTATGTTAGTTATAAGAAACACATTTAAAATATAACACCACAGTATGATTGAAAAATGTGGAAAAAATATGGATAATGCTAGCCAAAAGAAGATCAGGAGAACTGTATATATAGAGAACTGTATATATATCAGAAAAGAGACTTTAAAGCAAAATAGTTTTTACAGTAGAGAATATTGTCACCGTATGATAAAATATTCCACACACCAGAAAAATATATGTACCTGAAAATGTCTTTAAAATATGTAAAGCAAAAATTTATAGAACATAGGGATAAATTAAGGAACCCATTATGGTTCGAGGTTTCAAAACTATTCTGTCAGTTATTCATAGGTCTTACATGTAAAAACCTGATAAAGAGATGGAAAATTCAACAAAATTATTAATAACTTTGGGTTTAACTTTGTTTCTCATGTCTTGTTTCTTAATAAATTTGTTAAGATATAACTTACATACCATAAAATTCAACTGCTTCATCAAGGAAGAAATAATAATAGGAATTTTAAGATACTTGGATGTTGTTATATAATAAGGGATTGGTTGCATATAATATGGAACATAAAATAAAATGTAATATTAAGAAAAGCTCTTTATATAGGCGATATTCTAATTTAAATCCAGTGGCAGGTTTTTATGCATATTTAAAGGTATCATAGATACCATTGATATGCTTCATAGCTCATATATATTCTATGCGTACTCTTCTGTATGAATACATAACAAATAATAAAACTATTTTAAACAACACCTAAGAAAACAGTACAGGTATTTACAGCCTCAGATAGCATGGAAGTTAGAGAAAATTGCATGACTGACCCATCCTTCCCTTCACACATCAGTGTGCAGGAATACTTAAGCATAACTCCAAACAGCTTCTTTTCCGTTGATTATCAACCAACAAAAATGCTTCAGTGTCTTATTAGCTACTGAAGTTATTCATTTTTCAAGCGCCTATTAATTTCTAAATGTTTCTACTGAGATTTTTTTATTGTGGTATAATTGACCTGTAACATTATATCAGTTTCAGGTGTACAGCTTCATGAGTCCATATCTGTATACATTGTGAAGTGATCACCAGTAAGTCTAGTTCATATATTCACCTGTATCCCTGATGCTAATTTCAGAGGTTGGCCTAGTGAAGTAATGAAGATATTGGCTGAGTAAATAAGTTTTAGGAAGTTCAGACACCATGTTAGGACTGTGATCATAGGGACGGGGAGAAAGTAGAAGAAAATGATAACGGTACAACGTTCATCAGTCCAAATCACAAAAATTTCACAAGTACTTTAACTTCTTAAGGAGGTACTGACCATCCCAGTTACATGAATTTTGAGGTCAATATTCCCTTGGCTCAATGGTCCATCTTACACTGACTACACTGATGTACTGAAATGACCATCTCATTTCAAAGAAACCAACAGGAAGTATGGATATCTTTATCTATTCTATTAGATATGTACAAAATGAGCTAAGAAAAAAGGAGCAGGTCACTTAACTGCTTTTGAGAATAAAAAAAAAATAAAAATAAAATAAAATCAGAAAAAAATTAAAAGGGGTGGTACTAACACTGAAGAGTTCACTACTGAATTCCTTATCTTTATCCATTTACATAATTCTCTGTACAAAATGGAATCCATAACTATGACTTCATTCCCCTGACTATCCTTTATAATTAAAATGACTTTTATCTACCTGAAGAGAGATTATACGTCACAGATTTTTTTTTCTTGCGAATTTAAAGCAGAGACTTCCAGGCTAAAAAATAAAAGTAATTTTGACAATGGTGATTTATTTCATAAGAAATTTTGATTAAAATTTTCTTGATTATTCAAAGATGTGAACTAAATAATATCCTATGTAGAATTATATAACTCACAGCGAGACTTATCCTACTGTATTAGCCATCGAGATAACAATTATATAAAAGACCTTTGTCCTTATTGAATAAATCATAAGAACTCATTAGAATTGGGTTATTAGGACACTAAAATCCTGACAGCATGATCTACAGAAAGAAATGCGCTTCAAGTCAGTTGTTTTCTTAAGAGAGGATTTACATTTTATAACAGCCAAGAGCTTCTCCAGCTTACATGTGGAGATTTTATTGGCATATATAAGCAATCCCAGTACCCCAGCTTAAAATAGGATTTACATGCACGGAGACTTTGTGTCCCATTGCTCTCCGTCTTACTTTGGGATTACTGTAGGACTGTATATCATTTCACAGTAATTTTCAAAAGTGAGCATAAATATTGAATAGGCATTCTTTCCATATATTATCCCAGGGAAGGCGGAATTGCCTCAAAATCGAACTTAGGTTTAACTGGTCAGCCGCTGAATCTTTTTGTGGCTTCTAAATTACTTCGTCTTCCAAACTCTGTTGGCTGGCAAGCTTACCGAGCTGGAAAGTACTAGGGAAAGTGGCCAGTTCTCATTTTGGAGGTGAAATGATATACCCTGAGTGTGTGTAACTTGTCAGGTGTGAGTTATCTTGTCTACCCATCAACATGGACTACCAGCATGGAAACCCAACAGCTGTCCAGTATAACTACTTAGTTATTACTTTTACCCCTTTAAGAGAAGATTGTGATATTTAGCAAAGTTTAAGGCCTCAATTCAAGTCAGTGGATCATCGATATAACTGTAGGACATCTGTATAAGTATTGGCATTGTTTAAAGGTCATTAAGCAAGAGTAAGCCGCAGAATGAACTTTTAATGCAATAGAAAAAATTCACACCAACACGCAATAAAATAAAATAAAATAAAATAAAATAAAATAAAATAAAAAAAAATCTTGTGTTACAAGCATGCTTCCTTAGGTACCTGGCATTTCAGGGGACCCAGGAGAAATCTGAGAAAACCAAAAGATTCAAAGACTGGGTGGTAAAAAAAGAGATAGCATTCGATTGGTCTGCTTTCATCCAGTAATGATGTATTGATGAAGGTTATAAAAGATAACTACATGGCTGCAAGAAGAGTGTTGTGGTTTGAAACCACTTATTTGAAAAGATTAAGACACTGCAATATATATCATTAGGAGACTTATGACCAGTATGCTTCATGGAAATAAGTGGAAAATTGTGGGGTTTTTTTATGAAATAGGTTAATGTGAAAAAGAATAATAGCAAGTAAAACCAGAAGCAGGAGAGTCAACATCATAGCCTAGAAATAGTGGCTCAGAATTTATCCAGATTTGCTTGTGTGGCAGGTAATGGAAGTGTTACATCTTGATGAGTTAATCAGGTTTCTCCTATGGTGGGAAATGCCTTTTTCTGCTACTTCAATGCATTCCAATGGGGTATAAAATATTATCTCAGATATGTGTTCTGTCTCTTTCTTTCCTTCCTTCCTTCTTTTCTTTTGCCATTTTATTTTATTTTATTTATTTTATTATTTTATTTTATTTCAGATAAATTGTTTGGCCTTTTAGGCACTGCCTCTTTTCCCTAAAAGTTGCACATACAGTTAAAGAGAGAGAACTTGTTAGTTAAGAAGGTGACTACCTATTTATAGGATATACTTATGAATGTATTATATGCATTGTGCTCAGATTTTTCGTGTTTAAGAAAAATCTAAGCATTTTCTCATCTACGTTGACATCCCAGCTCCCCTCCCCACCAGTGCTGCCTAACCTAAGAAGTCACTCAGAATTCAAATAAGGATTTTTTGATGAAACATAATCTATGCAATGTCTGATTATATTCCGTAGGAGAGATGAATGAAAGAGTAACCATGCTATGTTTTAAGCTCTTTGAAGACCAAAATCATGTCTAATATCCCTTTAAGAGCAGATTGTGATATTTAGAAAGTTTAAGGTTATCAGTTCAATTCAGTGGATCATCTATGTAACTAGGGAACATTTGTGTGAGTACTGGCAGTGTTTAAAGGTCACAAAACAAGAGTTAAGAAACAGTCTAGTTAACTTGCATTTTACATGCTCAAGTATAGTGTCAGACACTATGCAGACTCATGATAAATATTAATTGAATAAATTAATTAATCATTTATTTGTTTCTGACAATAGATAATGAATATGATAAAATTGATAGAGATGTTTTAAAATAATAAATATATGGGGTGCCTGGCTGGCTCATTTGGTAAAGCGTATGACTCTTGACCTCAGGGTTGTGAGTTTGAGCCCCACATTGAGTATAGAGATGCCTTAAAAATAAAATCTGTAAAAAGGTGAAAAAAAAACCATATGTATTAATTTTCCCTTAAATTGTATACCCTTGCTCATGTCAGTTATAAAATAAATGAAATATATGCATATGAATAAAGATAGAAACAGATTGAAAGACAAAGTGAACAGTAAATATTCATGAGACACTAAATACATATCAGGTGTATGAGGCATTTAATATAGATGAAATCTTAAATCGGAACCCATTGCTGATACCTATTCTGATTCTAAGTGTCCTCTTTTTGAGACACTCAGGTAAAAGCCATGGGGACTCAGCAGAGTCAGTTAGAGACAGCTCTGAGCTATGACTAGATACACTGCTCCTATCTATCTATTTCTGACAGAGCAAGAGTTTTTGTTAGCCCTCCATGCCTCCCGTCTCTTGTCATCCCTCGTGATACCAGAGTTCAGGTATCACACCCATCATGGTGGACACTAACGCAGCAGGAAAGTGGTAGAATATACGAACCCAGACTTCAGATAACGTAACTTTATTTCTTTCCATGTGGATCTCACTTTGTGTTCTGAATTAAATAAACTGTGGGCATCCCTTATTTCAGTTAGGTCTGTGAGTCTTCCTGCCACGTAACTTGAGCGTAACTTGCCTTATAATGTCCTCAGAGGCTACCATTCCATCAAAGTCATTTCCCACATGACAGAAGGCCATTCCTTGTAACAAAAGTGGAAGAAGAGAGAGCCATATGGAATCTGAGGGCTGAGTGTCAACCCTGTGGTCCTCACTTTTCTTTTGCTGGAGGAAATTGGGGGAGGCATCTGTAGTGGTAAACTTTGCAAAGGCCCTAAGTCAAGTCTTAGGAGCCACTTCAAAAATAAATTCCTGAATGGATGAGTGGATAGATTAGCCTGAGATGAGCTCTGGTTCCTCTGTCCTCCCAGCATTCACATGGAGCCTACAGGAAGTTGAGAAGGATGATAGAACAGAAGAAAGCCTGGTGTTAGGTTATATAAAGAGGCCACAGTCCAAGCAAAACAGTGATTTCCACTTTGTTCCACAATCTACCCCCAATGCCACCTAAAACCAGGCACATCACTCCAGGTGAGATTCAGACACCTCATAATATAAGACACCAGAGAGAGAGAGATTACAAAGACCAACTTGAATGTTCTTACCCAGATTTCTTGGAGATCAGGCAGTTGGGGGATCTGAATGACAGAACACTTAAATAAGAGAGACAAAGTCCTTCAAGAGTTGATTTAGTCCCCTGAGAATTAAGATAATATTGATTGGGCAAGTTAACAATTTTGTTTGTTTTTTGTCCCAGTTACTCTGAGGTATGGGAGACAGTTAAAATAACAACCACAAAAAATAGATGTTGAAAAATTTAGAAGCTACATTTTTTTGTACACGTGTACAGAAACATTTGGTGTATGCAAATGTTTAGCCCTTTCTACAAGATTTACAAATATAAAGCTTGCTCTCTTGCAATAATATACAATCATTAAGTTATAAAGACTTAACTAATCATCTAAAGATAAGCATTCAGACAGTACTTATAACTCTATTTACACCCTAAAATCTTTACTTAAACAATTGCAATAACTTGGAATTTATTCTTTCACAAGTAAGCCTGCCTGACTTTGAGTTAGCTGTATTTCCTAAATAGTACATTTTTATATTGACCCAAAATTTACCTCTCTATAACTTCATTTCTTGCTCCTAGTTCTGCTGCACTCTAATGCAACAGAGAATAAATTTGTTTTCTTATCCATATTTATTCAGCAAACATTTATTGAGTGCCTATTTTATAGCATTGCATATTAGGCGCTAAAGGTTGCTAAAAAGACTTAAAAATCATTATAGGTGCTTCTGGTTCAGCTGCTGATCTCTCAAAAGACCATTGTTCTCTTCCTTGTGATGAAAACAAGCCAAATAGGTTACATAAGCATAACTTTAAAACCCATCAGAGAGAGTAAGACCCACAGGAAACTAAAAGTTCTAGAGAGTGATAAGGCTTTTATAAGAAAGAAAAAAAAAATCTCAACTGCTTTTTTTTTTTTAATTGTTTTTTTAAAAGATTTAATTTTTTGAGAGAGAGCATGCACGCGCTGGGGTGGAGGGTGGGAGGGGCAGAGGGAGAAGGAGAGGGAGGAAAAAAGCAGACTCCCTGCTAAGCCCAGTGCCTAACTCAGGCCTGATTCTACAACTCTGAGATTATGACCTGAGCCAAAATCAAGAGTCTGATGCTTAACTGACTGAGTCACCCAGGCGCCCCTAACAAAATTATTTAAAAATCATTTTTCAATTTTATTGAGATATAATTGACATTTAACATTGTGTAACTTCAAGGGGTGCAATGTGTTGATTTGATACGTTTATATATTGCAATATGATTGCCACTGTTGTATAAGCTAACACTTCCATCATGTCACATGGCTACCCTTTATTTTTTGTGGGGAGAACATTCAAAATCTACTTTCTTAGCAACTTTCCAAGGTATAATACAGCACTGTTATCTAGAATTACAATGTTGTGCTTTAGATATCAGGAACTTATTCATCTTACAACCAGAAGGTTGTTCTATTTGACCAACATATCACTATTTCTCTCACCCTTCACACTCTGGTAACCACTATTCTACTGTTTGCTTCTTTGAGTTTGGATTTTTATAGATTCTATATGTAAGTGATATCATATAGTATTTGTCCTTCTCTGACTAATTTCACTTAGCATAATGCCTTGAAGTTGCATCCATGTTGTTGCAAATGGCAGGATTTCATTCAGTCTCATGGCTGAATAATATTCTATTCTGTTGTGTGTATGCATATATACCACATCTTCTTTATCCATTTATTCATTGATTGACATTTACATTGCTTCCATATCTTGGCTATTGTGAATAATGCTGCAATAAACATGGGAGTGCAGATATCTCTTTGATATCCTTTTTATAATTTCCTTTGAATATATACCCAGTAGTGGAATTGCTGGACTATATGGTAGTTCTATTTTTAGTGTTCTGAAGAACCTCCATACTGTTTTTATACAACAGAATTGCTGACCTAGTTTACATTCCCACCAACACTGAATAAGGATTTCCTTTTCTCCATGTCCTTGCCAGCAACTGTCATCTCTTGTTTTTTAGATTATAGCCATTCTAACTTGTGAGGTGATATCTCATTGTAGTTTTGATTTGCATTTCTGTGATGATGAGCGATGTTTTCATGTACTTGCTGGTCATTTGCATGTTTTCTTTGGAAAAACATCTATTCAGGTCCTCTGCCCAATTTTAAGTCAGACTGTTTTCTTTTTTATTATTGGTATGTATGAATTCTTTTTATATTTTAGATATTAACACTTTATCAGATATTTTCTCCCATTCCTTAGTTGTTTTTTTTTAATTTGTTGATTTTTTTTTTCTGTGCAGAAGCATTTTAGTTTAATACAGTCCCACATATTTATTTGCACCTTTGTTGTTTGTGCTTTTGGTTTCATACGTGAAAAACTATTGTTAAGACTTATTACTCAGCTATTAAAAAGAATGAATTCTCAACATTTGCTGCAACATGGACGGCACTGGAAGAGATAATGCTAAGTGAAATAAGTCAAGCAGAGAAAGACAATTATCATACGGTTTCTCTCATCTATGGAACATAGGAACTAGGAAGATCCTTAGGAGAAGAAAGGGAAAAAGAAAGGGGGGGTAATCAGAAGGGGGGATGAAGCACGAGAGACTACAGACTCTGAGAAACAAACTGAGGACTTCAGAGGGGAGGGGGGTGGGGGAATGGGATAGGCTGGTGGTGGGTAGTAAGGAGGGCACGTATTGCATGCTGCACTGGGTGTTATACACAACTAATGAATCATCGAACTTTACATCAAAAAATTAATTAATTAATTAATTTTAAAAAAAAGACTTAGACCAATATCCCTGATGAATATAGTTACAAAATTTCCAACAAAGTGTTAGCAAACTAAATTCAAAATCACGTTAAAAGGATTTTACACTATGTTTCCGTAAGATTTATCCTTGGAATGCAAGTCAATACACAAATTAATAAGTGTGATGCATCACATTAATAGAATGAAAGAAAAAAATTATATGACCATCTCAATAAAGGCAGAAAAAGCATTCAACAAAAATACTACATCCTTTCATGATAAAAACTCTCAGCAGATTTGGCATAGAAGGAACATAGCTCGACACAATAAAGATCGTAAATAAGAAGCTCACAGCTAATGTCATACTCAGGTGGGGGCAAGGTGAAAGCTTTTCCTTTAAGATCAGTAAAAAGAAAAGGGTGCCCACTCTTACTCAACATAGTATTGGGAGTCTTATCTAGAACAGTCAGGCAAGATAAAGAAATAAAAATCATTCAAATAAAAAAGAAAGAAGTAAAATAGTCTTTATTTGCAGATGACGTAATATTAGAAAATGCTAAAGTTTCAACCAAAAAACTAGTTAGTTAAAACTAATTCAGTAAAACTACAGGATATAAAAATCAACATACAGAAATCAGTTGTAATTCTATTCACTAAAAGTGAAAGATCTATAAAAGAAATAAAGACAAAAGGTCCATTTACATTAGCATCAAAAACAGTAAAATACTTAGGAATACATTTAAGTATGTAGGTGAAAGATCTACATACTGAAAACTGTAAGACTCTGATGAAAGAAATTGAAGGCACAAACAAAAGGAAGGATATATCATGTTCATAGTTTAGAAGAATGAATATTGTTAAAACCATACTACCCAAAAGATATCTACAGGTTGAATGCCATTACTATAGGACATTTTTTGCAGAAATGGAATAGGCAATCCTCAGGTTCATATGGGACCACAAAAGACCCCAAAGCAATCCTAAGAAACACAGCTAAAAGCATCACACTTCCTGATTTCAAACTCTACTACAAAGCTCTAGTAATCAAAACAGTATGATCCTGGCATAAAAATAGCTGCAAAGACCAACAGAACACCACTGAGAGCCCAGAAATAAACTCCAACATATACATTTGACAAAGGAGCCAAGAATGTGCAATGAGAAAATTGATAAAGGGTGCTGGGAAAATGGGATAACCGCATGCAGAAAAATGAAATTGAACCCCCTATCTTATACCACTCACAAAATGGATTAAAGACTTAAGTGTAAGACCTGAAACCATAAAACTCCTAGAAGAAAGCATAAGGAGAAAGCTCAGCTGCTCTTACCGCCCAATGAAAAGGAGCAGAGATGAGAATTTGCCGTAGATGAGATTAAGGGAGAGTGTAACACTTATCAGTCTACTATTGGCTGTGTGTGGTCTCACATGGTAGATGTGTTATGTGCTCCATAGATAGACTCTTCAGTTTTCACTTGGAAATCATCTCTGTGAAATTCTGGCCTAGGGTTTCATGTCTAGAAGAGAAAGTAGCCACTGAGGCCTCCCTTTTCCCTTTTTGTTCATTAAAAATATTCTTTTTCTGACTAATGCTAGCAAGTGCAAAGCACTTAAGTTAAATGTAATTTCTCTATATAAGAAAAAGAATAGATACGATTACCCTAAAACAAAAATCAGTCCAAAAACATCATCATATAAAAATAGATTATTGATGTAAATGCTATCAAGACAAAATGAAGTAATAGATGTTTCAAAAATGTGTTGTAGATAAGACTAACATGCTTCCTAAATTTTCCTAAATTTTGGCAAGAGCAAAGAGTGCCTCCTTGAATGGATCATGTCAATATAAAATGTAGTTTATATAAAACTACAAAAAGGAAATTGTACAGAACCAGGACATGTTTACGATTGATGGTAATTACATAGGATAAGGAAGATAGAAAAAGAGGATTGTGTACAAGTAACTTTCCAGTATCATTTCAAAACTGTTCAGAGATGCTATTTTAGGCCTAAAAATGTGAGTTCCTTATTTAGATTGAAATACAGTTGAAGACAATAATTTGTCAAATAATATTATCTTCATCCAGTTTTTAAAAAGCACTCAAACTTTATGCTTACTATATAGCACATTGGGGGCTCTTCAAATAAACAGAATTGATTATTCTTTCACATTTAGCTCCCGGGATAAGATAGATTTTAAAAATCTGGTTTATCTGACCCAATCTAGAATTAATGTGATTAAACATGAACTTATTTCCAAAATCCTCATATTTAACTGGAAAAATAAAGTACCAAGTTCATAAAATTGGAGACCAAACTTTATATTTTTTGCATGGACCCTGCCAGGTAGTCTATAAAGTGAATGTGAAACCAGTTTGTTCTGTCTCTTTGTGTGTGTGTGTCTGTGTATCTGTCTTTCTCGATTCCTCTCTGTCTCTTTCTCTTTCTCTTGTCCCCAACCCTGCCAAATATCCCACCAGTAATTATAGTAGTGATCATTAAGTTATAATAAATCACAACTGAGCATAGAACTTGAATAGGCAGATTGTCTCATTTTGTGTAACAACAATCTTTATTTTTAAGAGAATATAGATAAAGGGATATAGTATACCCAATGTCTTGTTTAGATTTAATTATTTAAGTAATGAGAGAACAAGTCAAATGTTAAAACCATTTTGAAAAAGAATTCAATGAACCACCCTTATATAGATGTATCAGGAATTCTGAAATGAATTTTACAAAGAGATATAAAACTTTTTCCATAAGAAAAATGGAAATTAATTGTCCCTGCACTGGACAGAACTCATTTGCAAGTGAAAAGTAATTATTTGTATTGCTATTGGTTATCTGTTACTTAGACAGCTGGAACATAGCTTCAAGGCAATGAAAGGTAGAAACCCCACACCATAGAGTTTTCTGTTGAGGATACCCAGTAAGCATTTTGATTCATTTAAGAGATTTTTATAATTTTTTTTCTGATACCCTTAATTGCTACTTATCTCCTTAACTTGTCCATATTGGTTACATAAGCTAATGATGGACATCGGTGGAGACAGGAGCAAGGAAAATGTGAAAAGCAGAAAGGTGAGGCTGGGAACACCAGTGATGTCAGTGGAACAAGTGAATGAGGTAGGATAGGGAAAGGTTTTCTCTTTTTTTCTTTTTAAAAGATGCATTTATTATAGGGGCGCCTGGGTGGCTTAATCATTAAGCATCTGCCTTCCTCTCAGGAAGTGATCCCAGAGTCCTGGAATCAAGACCCGCATCAGGCTCCCTGCTCCACTGGGAGCCCGCTTCTTCCTCTCCCACTCCCCCTGCTCGTGTTCCCTCTCTCGCCGGCCATCTCTCTCTCTCTCTCTCTGTCAAATAAATAAATAAATAAAATCTTTAAAAAAAAGATGTATTTATTTATTTTAGAGGTGGGACGTGAGAGAAAACAAATGGGGAGGGTAGAGGCAGAGGGAGAGAGAGAGAATCTTAAGCAGACTCCCCACTGAGTGCAGAGTCCGATGCAGGGCTCAATCTCATGACCCTGAGACCAGGATCTGAGCCAAAACCAAGAGTCAGATGCTTAACCAATGGCACCACTGAGGTACCCTAAGAAAAGGTTTTTAAGTCCCAGTGGATATATCCATCTTTTCCAATCCATATACCTGTCTTCCTGTCTTCCTCTCTTCCCCTACCAGAAGCTCAGTATATGTCTCACAAAGCAAAGATCAGTGTAATATGGAAAATTCTTATAGATTAAAAAGGCAATAATTCTGCTTTTTCCAAAAGTGGCTGCAGTCAATGGCATCCGGAAAATAGGGTGGGTGCATAAGGGGGTGACTAATTAGGTAATTAAACAACAAGACAACTAGTTTTGAAGCATCAAAAAACTGTTGGAGATCTCCCCAAACACAAACTGCCAGTAAGTACCTGTGGCAGTTCTCCATCCTGACAAGGAAAGGGAGGTTCTTTTCGGCAGCCGGATTTTTCCATCACCTCAGAACAATGGTGTGAGGGGAAAGAACTTGACATCACTTTCAAGACCTTTTCTTCCTCTCACTGCATTTCCCAACTAAGCAGTTCCCGGCTATTTTCCTTTCCGTTTCCTTCCTTTTTTCCCCCTGTAGCCTGATTAATTCGAGTGAGGGACGAAGAGGGACTTGTGTATAGTAGTGTTAATAAGTACCTTCCGTGTCAGCTCTGGGCCATTTCTATATCCGGAAGTAATGTGAAGAAATTATCTGAAATAGAACTTTTAATCCCCAAGGTTTTAAATTTTCCACATTCCCTCTCACAAGGCAACATCACACTGTGAAACGAACAGTGTTCTGAGGTCAGAAGACTGTTTTCTAGACTCTGGCATTAAAACCACGTGGCATGGCTGACCCTCCAGTTCTTACTCTGTAAGATGAACCCATCATTTATGAGTCTCTTCCAACTTAAAAATCTAGTTATAGAAGGACACCCTATTTAATATAGTCCTGAGAATGTCACTAAAGTTTTAGTGACAAATATGGCAAAGTAAGTCCAAGGAAAATAAATTATATAATATGAAGGAAGAGTTTATTTGAGAATTCTAGACCTAAATAGAAATTGCTTTCCCTAATTGGATGCATCTAAGTTCATGAAATATTGTGTTTGTGTGTATCTGTGTGTGTGTGTGTGTGTGTGTGTGTGTGTGTGTGTGTTGGATTTTACTGTATCAGTTTAGCCTTTTTGTATAATATAGTTTCAATGAATAGTATGGCAAACATAAAATTATAACATTAGTATTGAGATGGGAGAAATCTCTAGTGCTTTATCAGTGAGGGCATATTTAAAATGTAAAGCAGTAAATTCTGCCATCAGTACAATGACAGAAATACCATATGACTCAATATTAAGTGTTTGAAGGCTATAAAATTAATATAGTTTGCATAAAATCTGAGCATATGAACTATTCTTGCATAGACACCATACTCAGCAGCCTGAAACAAAAAGTAGTTGTTACCAAATGTGTTTTTTTGTAATTTCTGCCACTCTCTACTTACATTTGACAGAAGGGCTAGTTAGGCTAAATTAGCCAGAAATATATGGGGCTTTAATATTGGTTCCCAAGGCAAAAACTTCTCAAATGTCCTTTGTTAACTATGACACGATTATCACAAATTAAAAGGATACACATATTTTCTTGTGTCTTCTTTTATCACAAAATCACTAATGTAGTTTTGTACTGCTTTTTAAAACTTTTTTTTTAATGATCATAGACTCACAAGAAGTTGCAAAAATTTTGCAGAGAAGCCCGTTGTGCCCATCACCTGGCTTCCCCCAATGGTGACATGCATAACTAACGTGTGTTATCAGCTCAGGAAATTGATCAGCACAACACAATTAACTAGACTCCAGCTGTTACTCAGATTTTCCCTGTTTTTGCCTGCACTCAAATTGTGGATATCTTTTTTACGTTAATTTTTACTTTCAGAGATGGTGCATCAACTTTTCCTTCTACTCTGTACTACTTTGAAATCCTAATGGCTAAAAATTATATTTTCATTTCTATGTCATGAATAATCAGTATGCTTTATGGATTTAAAATGAACATGTAGGCATAGAATCAGCTATTTGGAAAACAATGACTAATATTTATCTTACCAAAATAGATTCCTAAGATATTATAATTCTCTGTGCTATATATGGCGAGGGACTCAGGCATTGAATTAAATCCCATTTCACATTAGAGACCATTAAGGTGTTCATTGATTTAGGAGATGTTTATTGAACAGCTTATTCTGAGCAAACACTACACTAGACAATATAAGGGATAAAATAGGCATAAAAGCAGTTTCCCCAGTGATCAAGGGACTTAAAGAATATGGCAGGGAAATATGACTGTGGGAAAAATAAAATAAACAGCAGAGATTGAGAAGTAGCCTGGATGAGGGGAAGGTATAAGAAACCACCATTATGTTTACAGAGAGTTTGACATGAAATAATCTGCCTCAGTCAAGACCAGGAAGTTTGAAATTATGTCGAGTTTAGTGTCTCAACCCAACCACTCTCTGGCCCTCCACTCTTGACTCACAATCCCATCTACATTAATTTTATTACAGCAATTTAGAAGCCTACTCTAACACGTTTATTTTTATAGGTTAGTATTCCCATCAAGAGTACTAAACATCACAGCAAGGATAAATGCGACATTGCAAAATACGTGTTGTTTCCCTTTTTTGTTGGTTGGTGGGTTGGTTGGTTCATTGCTGTTAACTCACAAAATGTATACCGCCTTGCAAACAGCAGATCTGATTCTTTACCTTTTCTTACCCCAAGATCCAACCTTTAGTTGGTAAGATTGAATGTTAGGAGTAACTCCCAGTCTTAAAACAGAAAACAGTGAACACAATGCTTTCCACAGACTAAGGAGACAGATGAAAATTAACATCCTTTTAACACTACTTCCTGCTGCTTGAAATTTTACTTGGCTTGAGGAGCTTGTTCATGCTAAAGAATACAGCAGTGAATAATTTGCAGTGCCAACACTAAGTTTTAGCTAGAGGTGTAACTAACATCATCACATCTAAGAGGAAAGTAAGGAGTTAAGTTCCAGCTTAGCATAGGGGATACCTATCGGGGCTCTGGAATCAGATCTCTCGGTTGACAGTCTTGGTTCCCCAAGACATCTTAGGCAAGTTACTTAACCTAACTGAGTCTCAGTTGTTCATCTGTGAAATGGGAAGAATACTAATATATATCTTCAGGAAGGTTTGATTCCACAATGGGTAAATATCAAAATGTCAGTGGTTTAGAATTGCAATCAACCAAAAAAAAAGAGCAGCAAACTACTGAATGGTGTTGATAACTCCTGGTTGGGACTCTTAGGAATGAACCAGGGACCCAAAAAACTTATGAAGCCCCAGAACATTCTCATTATGATGAGAGGCATTGTGAGGCCATCCTATGCCATGGTTGCTGTTGGACCTGCCAGCCCCTACCTCACTGCCTCCACAATAGAGGATTTTTAATTAAATTATGTGCATGTAGGTTTTTGTTTGTTTGTTTGTTTGTTTTAGACATAATGTTATTGCACACTTAGTAGTGTAAACATAACTTTTATATGCACAGGGATGCACTGGCTGAATTGTGTACCCCCCACTCCCCACCAAATTCATGTATTGAAATCCTAACAACTGGTACCTCAGAATGGAACTGTATTTAATGATAAGATCTTTAAAGATGTAATTAAATTGAAGTTATTAGGATGGAACCCTAATTTAATATGACTGCTGTCCTTAAGAAGAAGACATCTGGACACAGACATGGACAAGGGGAAGATGATGTTAAGAGAAAGAAGGAAGATGACCATCTACAAGTTAAGGAGAAAGGCTTAGAATGGGTCCTTCCCTCATGGCCTGCAGAAGGAAGGAAGCCTGCTGGCATCTTGATTTTGGACTTCCAGCCTCGGAAACTATGAAAAAATTTTTTTTTCCTGTTGTTTAAAGAGGAAAAAAAAATGACAATGGCTTAACCAATTAAAACAATATGTCTTGTTTGAGTATAGTCTACTGTGTGTCCCAGGTTGGTTCTTTCTGCAAATAGGATCCTTTTATTTGGTGGCTCCATTTTCTTTAGTATGAAGATCCCAAAGACACCACTGTGTGTGTGTGTGTGTGTGTGTGTGTGTGTGTGTGTGTGGAAAGGGATGCATCTCCGTTCCAGTGAGCTGGAAATAGAAAAGATCATGAAGTACTGTGCATGGAGGGATATATAGTTCAAAACTGGAAAGAGAAAGGTCATAGCTGTCCACATTTCACTGGTCTGAAGTCAGTTACAAAGCCATAGGTCACTGCAAGATATGAAATATAGTCAAGAAAAGAAACCAGGTTTTAGCGAACGTCTAGTAGCCCTGCCATAGTTCTATATCTCCAGGGTTCCTCTGGGATTTAAAGCGAATTAAAACATGTGATACCCTTAGAATTATGCCCTGCAACACAATAAATATGAACCATTTTTACATTGTTTATGACTACTTTTTCATAATCTCAAGTGTTAGCTCTCTTTCACCATCAATTCTAAAGCTTCAGGCTTCTGCAAACAAGGTGCAGACCACGCTCTTCTCAGTCATTACTCAAGAATGCAAGAAGTCTACGACATCACTGGAATTCAATGAGCAAAGTATCCATTCAGCATCATAGTTCTTGGTGTTTTAGGAAGATCTGTACACCCATATCAATTCAAAGAGGACATCATATATTTAAATATATATATGAAAAAGTAGACAGAGTAATGTGAACCCTTTAATCCAACAAAATGGAACCCCCACTGCTCCTATTATCTCTGCTTTTAGATCCTTCATTATTTCCCTGAACTGACAACATGCAAATTAGATATGTTGTCCATTGGCATTTCATCAGCATTGCCTTGTGTTGGGCAGGGGGGTATCTTTCTTCTCCCCTCCAATTTTTAAATGAATCCTTGTGGCTGTTTAGACTCTATCTTGAGTCTAACATTTTGTAGCCAGGGAGTACATATTTTGTTTACAACTATCAAAAAAGAAACCAGATTTTGGAAAATGCTTAATTAGCTCTGCCAGAATTTTGAGGAGATATATATATATATATATATATATATATATATATGTATATATACACACACACACACATACACACACATATATATTTATTTTTTCAATTGAACCCTTTGCTTTATATTTTGCAAGTAACCTCCAAGTGTTTGCTTATTTGATTCTTTGTATTCCTGCTGTGCTGTGGTCAAGGATAGACTTGGAGTCTGTCTACTATATGGTAGCTTGTGGGACCTCAGGCAAGTTACCAACACTTTTTGGGGTTAATATACAGTAAAATAGTGAAGTGAGCAGGTAATAAGTGCTCATAATATTACTACTACTTATTATTATTGTTATTATTAATGGTAAATAGTAAGAATTCTTGGGATAAGCAGGATGATGAACGATGACAAACGGGAGGGAAAGAGCCACTATTGGCACTAAATAACTCAGGAAAGCTTGAATCTCCAGACTTGAACAAGTAATTCTAGCAGCTGCCTGAAGCAAACCATTCCCCTGGTAGCTTTCCAGAGTTCTTTCATTTGCAAGATGTCATACCACGGTGAGAGCACGCTGGAGAACTGGAGAGGCAGGCCAACAATGAGAAGATTTTAAGAGTGAGGGAAGATTCATTTTCCTTCCCCTAGAGAGATATACAGAACACAGACTGACCAAGCGCTTCTTTCCCTGACCTGGTTTTAAATAATTCCATGGGGGAAAAAAAACAAAAACAAAGCAATAACAACAACAGGCAATGTCTCTATTTGTGCTATTGTCTGATAGAGGCAAAAATTATTCCTCAGTATTATCTCAGGAGATGAAATCCAGTGAGATGGATCTTATGGAAGTAACCTGACTGAATCACACAGTTCCCTGTCACCCTGACCTGTTCCTGCCGACAGCCCACAGCCTGAGTGGCCATTAGGAGTCTGAGTATTATTGAATTGGCAAAAAGCATTAAAACCCAGCATAAGAGTCCTTAGCCCACTGGGGAAAGCGAAAGAGATGAGCAAAGTTTTCACTCTAAGCTTCAAGACTCTTTAAACTTCAACATTAAGAGACAGCCCTGAAAGGAATAATGCTTCACTCAGAGGAAGCCACCCTCTGAATAAAACATGAATTACTCCCCCTGTTTCCCTCAAGCTGTTTTTCCCCCATCACAGAATTCTTGACCTTGTAAAATTTGGCAAAAGCATTGTGAGCAAGGCGACGGCTTGTTGTGGAGTGGAAATAAAGTGATATGGGAAAGCTGGTTCTAAGCGATGGTCTGTCTTACAGGCATGCTTAGGATGGAAGGCTGCTGCTTTTCCACAGCAGTTTCTCAGGCATTTTGTGGGGCTGACTTGTCAAACTCACTTGGACATCGACAAAGAAGCTTTTCGGCTAACCTCCGCCGAGAAATTAAGATGTGAATAAGTTGAATAAAAGTGAATTTTGAAGAAGTGAAATGAGGACGGTGTTGCTTGCGTATGTAGTAGGCCTACCCGAAAGTCTGTGGTTCTCCTGATACACACAAACCTTACTTTCCAGCTCGTTCTCTGGCCCAGGTCTCCCAGACACAGGGCCTGTATAAACTGACCTTAGGAATTCAGAAGCACATTTGTGTTCTAACAGCACATAGAGCATGAGAGGAAGATGGGCAGCGTTTGCCTCCATCCCAGAGGAAGGCAGTTGGCTCCCGTCGAGCCTAATCATCCAAGTTCGAAAGCATTTGGCTCGGGCCATGCTAACGTGAGGGAGAGAGGTGCTAGTTAAGTGTTGGTCAATTTCCATTCTCTTCAGGGGGATTCTGCCAGTGCCAAGGCTGCAAGACCCACAGACAGATTTCTCCAGGTATCCAGCCAAAAAAGAAAAAAGTTAGGTATGGTATTTATCTCTTTCTGAATCTGTTTTATATCTACACCTGAGCCAGCCAGCCTCGGGTATCACAGCTCTGGTTCATTATGTTCCCATTTGTCTATCACCCAGGTCTGCCCTTTCTCTCCAGCCTGCTTCCAAGTTCCTCGGGGCATTCTGAAAGCACCATATCATGCTAAGACATAAATAATTAATATCTCCTCACAGATTTCCATTTTAATTGGTTTTCTTTACTGAATAAATGACCAAGCAGTGGTATATAAAAAGGGGGAAATTAAAACACAGGACATCTTGTGGAGTTGTTCTGGGGATGTTGTAGGAACAGTGGCCCCTCTTAATAGCACTCATACTCTTTTCTCTTCTTTTCATCCTAGAAAGCAGATAATGAAACACATGTATCCATTAGAAAGAAAGAAAGAAAGAAAGAAAGAAAGAAAGAAAGAAAGAAAGAAAGAAAAGAATGAAAGAAAGATAGAAAGAAAGAAAGAAAAGGAATGGTTCTTAGCTCTTCCTAAGGTGCCATTTTCCCTACAAGGAAAGTCTAATCTCATGGATGGCTTTTAATTAGGTGACACATCAAGAATCCAAGGACAGCAACTATAAACCATTGGAAACCGTACAAATTACAGAGAAGAAAACCAAGACCAAGGAGGCAAGACCCAAAGTTAAAGGCAGAGGAAGACCTGTAACAGAGGCCCAGATCTCCAGACTTGTAGAGGAGTGTTCTTCCCATCCACCATGCTTCCATAAATGCTGGATTTAATTTGATGGGATGCAGAATATGACAGGGCTCAAAAATGTGGGTTCTTCAGTCGGAAAAACTGGGGGTTGAAGCACGGTTTAGCCATTGTGGGAATTGTTTACTCTTCAAAGACTTGCTTCTCAAAAGAAGGTCCAGAGACCATCAGTAACAACAGCATCCCTCGATGAGGGATCTATAGGATATTAGATCTATAGGATTTCAGACCCCACCACTAACCAACCTAGTGGGAAACCTCATCTTGGCAAGACCCCCTAGTAATTGGCACATCAACATTTGAAAAACAGGACTGAAAACCAATGCTTCTCCATCTTGCATTTTTGTTAGAATCACCTGGGAAGCATTACAAAATACTGATGCCTGGGCCTCTCATCAGTGATGTTTGGGCATCAACTACAACCCATCTTACAAGTTACTAGGTGATTTTAATCATCTAACTAGTATGGAGGCACCCTCGTGCCCTGGTTGAGTTATCAGTCCTTCCATTGCATAGGTTCTGTTTAGGATTACATGGGATACCAGCCTAGACTATGTTAAAACCAGTATTTCTTTCTTTGTTTTCTTTTCCTCTTTCTAGTCTTTTTTCTCCTTCTTTTTCTTTTTAAGATTTATTTATTTATTTGAGAGAGAAAATGTGAGTGGGGGGAGGGGCAGACGGAGAAGAAGAGGGAGAGAGGGAATCCCAAGCAGACTCTGTGCTAAGTGCAGAGCCTGACACAGGGTTCAATCTGTTGACCCTGAGGTCAGCACCTGAGCTGAAAACCAAGAGTTTGACACTTAACCGACTGAACCACCCAGGTGCCCCTCTCCTTCTTTATAATGTAACACGTAAGTTAAAGCAAGTTTTCCCCCTTGGAAATGTCAAGGTGTTTTGCTTTGTTTTGTTTGCTATTTATTCAATAATTTTTCTGAATCAATAAAATCAAGTGAGCTCATAGAGTGTGCCTGACCCCGTGCCATGCACTGGTGAATCAACAGTGAATCCTCACCTACCATAAGCTTGATCCAGGTAGGAACTTTGTTTCTGGGTCATACATAGCCAGTGCTGAGTTCCTGAGTTCCCAGCCCGCTCTATTATAGAAAGTAAAATAAATAAATATTGAAATATATATCCCCAAACAGCAATAAGTATGTAACAAGTCAACTATTCGGGTAGGGAGGAAAACAAAACCCACACAAAACCTTTTCCTTTGAATATCTAGAATAAAAAAAAAACAACAACAAAGCAGTTTAATGATATCTTCTTAGTTCAAGTTCTTAAATTTTGAAAAATCTATTCTTTTTCCCTTGAACTCAATAATGACACTGTCAAGTTATCTCTCTCTCACACACACCCACATGCACGCACAGTATTCAAGGCATTTAAGTGAGAACCGACAACTAGAGACTAAACAGTTTGAGGTCAGGGACCAACCCTGGGTGACCAACCCCATCCCCGCCCTGCAGATGGGAGGCACAGAGCAGGAAAGAGACATGGAGGGCTGCTTCTGGGCGATTGTGATCAGGGATTTGTGTTTTAATATCTGCATGCTTTTGTCTGATCAGAACATTATTATTCATTGTTTCTAATCGCTGCATTTCTGAATCTGTTCATAAATACACATCATAAGAACATTTTCAAAAGATCTGTCACAGGATTGTCTCTTATTTTTTTGTGCTTTTAAATATAAAAGCCCCCAAAAGAATTGTCAGCAACTCAAAATAATGATTATGTAAATGAAAAAAAAAAAGTCCTGCTTTTAAACCAAAGAAAGGCAAAGCTATTTAGAGCAAGGACCCTCCTCTTCCCACCAGGCAGGCGGTGCTGCCTTCCTCCTCTCAGGGCCCCAACTGGCTGCTAAATCTTAGGGGACCTTCTCCCCAGTGCACAGCAACAGCACCCTTCAGTGGACTGGGGACCAGCTGCCAATCTACCTTCACCCTTTATCACAAAACTCAAACTGTTCTGGATTTCCTAGCACTTTGGTCAGCCCATGGAACATTTGTTTCATCTTTTGTGGTTGAATATCAATTCCGGTTGGAAGGGGGGGAAAAAAGCCCTCCAGATATTAAAATAAACACACACACACAGAGGCAGAAAAAAAAAATTGTCTATCTCCATTGAGCTTAACAATCAGCAGGGCCCAAATTACCTCTTATTAACATTTATTTTACAAAAGAGGCAGGGTATAATTTGGTGATAGATTCAGATTTGGAGAGGAGCTATAATCAGCCTCCTGAAGTGTGCTGCCTTTAGTACACGGCTGCTATTTTTTGTAATTATATTTCTCTGCCCTCAACCCCCTCCTCAGTCTATAGTCTTTCACCGCACTCCCTGGTGTCTGAATGCCCCCTCCCCCTTCAGCCCCGTCTTGCTCTCCTCCACAGCCCCCTTTCTCTCCCCTTCCCTCTTCAGGCCCCCTGAATAACGCAGCCCCTTTCTGCAGCCGGCAGGCTTGAGCATGAGGAGTCCCGTTTGCAGAAAGAGGGGACCACTCAGTAGAAGCCAGAGGCCCCGCCCCCAGCAAACGGGGCCCTGGGAACCAGTCCAACTGTGGAGAGCATGTGCTGGGGGGCTGAATAGGCAAGCAGCAGGCTGGCCCATATGTCGGCCTGTGCCACAAAGACTCCTCTGCATATCTACCATGACAAACAGGATTACCGGAGACAATTAATCTGGCACGCTTTATCAAAATCAAGCACTGACCCCCGACCTCTCCCCTCGGTGTGCGCCAGATGCCACGCTCCGATTCAATAGACCTCAAGTGTTCCCTGCTTCACTTCTGAAAAGAATCCAAGGCCTGAATAAGCCTGGGTGGACTAATTGCAGCTCCCGTGTGACGGGGACGGTCCTAATCAAATAGGATGGGTCTAGCTTTTCTCCCACTGGTAACAGAGAGGCGGGTCCCAGCTCCCTATCCGAGGCAGAAGGAGAAAGAAATGCATCCGTTTGACTTCTGTGTCTCTTGCCTGGGGCCTGCAGCTCTGGGGGGGAAGGGGAGGGTGGGAGAAGGGCCCAGAGAAGCAGGCGGCTGCTCACTGCCTGCTATTTGGGATTTCGGTTCCAGTGGGAGAAGGTCCACCAATGGCCGAAGATCATAATGGTGGTCAGAATTCGTTCATCCATCTATGGTACTCTGAGTGGGAGATAATAATGTTGTAGAAAGCTTGTAGGGGCCTCTGGAAGGAACAAAATCTCGAATCATGACTCCCTCTAGTCCATTCCTGTGACTGAATCCAATCATAAAAGTTTCCGCATCCGTCTTTTTAGAATGATTTATTTATTTTAGAAAGAGGGCACAAGCGGGAGGGGCAGAGGAAGAAGGAGAATCTCAAGCAGACTCCTTGCTAAGCGCAGGGCCTGATGGGGGTTCCATCTCACAACCCTGATATCACCACTGGGGCCGAGATCAAGAGTCAGATGCTTAACGGACTGAGCCACCCAGGCGCCACTCACATCTGTTTTCTTTTATGACCCTCATAAGAGGAACCCTGAATTTGTTTTTGTTAAGCATATTGACAAAACTGCTTAGAATAATTTAGAAATGAGAGCTCCTGGTAGAAAAACTAGAGAAAAATCTCATTGTTCTTGAAGCTTTTAAGATTTGAGAGAGACCGGTAAGAGAAGGAAGGCTTTGACCATATCTCTTCTTACTGGGAAGAGGCTGGAGGATAAGAGGGAGGTCAGAGTTTTTTTTTTTTTTTTTTAGGGAGGGGAGGAGGCCGCGACGCTGGGGGGGGGGGGGGGGAGGAAGGATGCTCACAATTCTCTCTTCCCCAGAAATCAGCCTGAATACTCTAACTGCAGAGGAACGGGAAGCAGGATAACTTGTCTCAGTCCTTTAACCTTTGTGACCCCTTGGTTAGACACTTGAATAATTAATTTCTCAGTTTTCATTCCAGAAGTCTTTCTCTAAAAATCAATGGCAAGCTACTCCATGAAGGAATGTGGCTTTTCCTGAAGCGGCATGTTCAGGCCACCCATGTCATGTAAAAATACAGACTGCTAACCATGAGCCTCTTGGTGTGAGCCTGTGTCTGTCCACTAACATCAAATCAAATCAAAATGGAGGCTAGGGCCACCTTTTGCCTCTGAGCCAAAGAGCCTGTCCAACCCAGTTCAGCAAAACTCACAAGCACCCACTTCCCTGAAATACACACTTAAACTGTGGAGGAAGTTTCAGTCTTCCTTCCTTCCTTCCTTCCTTCCTTCCTTCCTTCCTTCCTTCCTTCCTCCTTCCCAATGGGACTCAATACACTATAGCCAATCAGGGATGGTCTCAGTAACCTGCTCTCTTAACCAATGAGAATTAAGTTCTAGAAACTTCCTCTCCCCGGCTTTATAAACCTCACCTTAACCTTCCTGAGAAGGTTTTGAAGCCCTCTGTTCCCAATTTGTTTCTTACTCAATAAAATACTCAAAACTCCCTAAATTTTCTTTTGTTATTAATATCTGGGAATTCATGTTGAAGTTGAAGGAGAGGAATGCCAGCTAGTGGACTTGTTTCTAGGTTTATTCCTAACTAAACTAGCTCTATCATCATAGCTGAGTCCCTGCATTTTGGTTTCTTCACAGATAGTGATGGCATTGCATCAAGAACTCTCTTGCTCCATCTAGCTTTGAAACACCTTGTTTTTCTGGACCTGATTTTCTGAGAGGACCTCCTGCCTCGGTGTCTGACACAAGGCGTCTTCCCTAGCTCCCTTTCACTCCTGTAAGTTAGATACTCTGCAAGGTTGCTAAGAAGGTCCGAGAGTTGAGGGTTGTATGATTCTCAGGGCACATCTGCTTTATGATTTTTCTTTCTGGCCCAGTCAGTAAAATTGAGTGGAAATGATCAAAGTTCAGTTACCAAAAGAAGGGAGAGGTTGCTGTTAAACCAAATATGAATAAAATCAGAATGCTTGGAAGTGTTTGCTTGTATTTGCTCGACTTGAAGAAACTGAAGATGAAAAACATTTTACTAATAGGCATGGGAGTCTGGATACTAAAGTATGTAGGGAAATCATATTCACCTGAATTACTGCGACCTTTGGTCCATCTGAGAGTTCCTATGTCAGAGTAACTTTCTGTGATTGGCCCATTGTAGGTGCCTGACTCTTGGGCATGAACCCTTGAAAAGTACAGACACTCTATCCTTCCAGAAAGCTCTCTGCTGACAACATTTCAACCCAGGCTGGGGGAGGATTACTCTTTGCTGGCGTGTGCACCTTAGGGTTACATAGCATCCTTAACCGAGGTGTTAATTTTCCTCAAACACAGAATGGTCCCCTAAAAATATGAAAATCTTGTTTTACTGCATTTATATTAGAAATTATTTGCAATTAAGTTATTAATTAGTTTAGGGAATTGCAAGATCCAAGATCAGTAAGAATGTCTCCAATTAATGTTAAGGGTATAATACATGTAAGACTTGAAATATAGAGGAGGATTTCTAGGGAAATGATGCATAAATGATATAAAATAAGTAAGAGTGTTAAGAATGTTATTATTTATTTTAGAAGAAACTAGAGGATTAAGTGATTTTTTTTTCTATAAGCCTTCAGGAGGAAATAATACATATTCTGTTTGTTTATTTGTCTCTTGTAGCAAGAGACACAAAACCAGATAGATAGATAGATCGAAAGATAGATTGAAGATAGATAATTTTAGACCCGAGAGAAGATTTGAGTATAATTATAGATCTATAAGGCTTATAAGGTTCTTAGTCAATAAAAATTTGGTCAGTGAGCACTTATGTAGACAGTTTTGGCCTCTAGAACTATTTTCCATTCCTGACTTCTCAGCTTTACTAAACGATCCCAGTATTTTAATGTATAAGGACTCCCGACTTGCTCGGGCCTAAGTGAGCACACATGGTTGGAGGTGGCCATGTGCTAGATCTTAAAATGATCCTGGACAAGCCTAATTTTGCACTGTTGTGAGGCTGAGCTAACATGAAGCCTGCTTTCGCTTTCCCAGGAGAAATAAAGGATGGGATTGCAGGCCAACAGAGCTCCAAGATCTATGGAATCACGCTGTATGGTGTCAGTGATTGCTAAGGGTTCCAAGAAGTGATTGTCCCTGACCCGCCAGTCCTAGAGGCCCAGCCTCCTGGGGTCGGGCACACACTATCTCTTGAGTACAACCCTCTCCCTTGGAGAAAAATGGAGGTGCTGGTACCATTCCCTCACTTTCAATTATGCCCATGCTATTTCTTTTTTTTTTTCTTCTTCTTTTTTTTTTTTTGAGTGGCTCAGCAGAAAATGCACCTGAGAATAAATCTAGGGCCCTTGCCACATCCGGAAAACCATCCAGTAACAATGGGAAATTATCCCTCCCCCCACCCCTTTTATCTTCCCTCTTTTGAATCTTTAAATGGCGAGGCCCTCCCCCACCCCGTGAATGCAGAGATAAACTGCGGCTCAGATAATTCACTGTCAAAAATATTGAGCACACTTTAGTGGGATGGCAGTAGTAATGGTCTTTTCAAGTGCTGCAGCACAAAAGCTGGGCCTATCAAGATTTTTTGGCAGGCTCTGCGTTTAGCTTGTCATATTATATATTGCAGAAGTGCAGTTAGGGATCGGTATAAATCAGCTCCAGAAGCAGGGAGGCGGTGGGCAGGGCTCCGGCGGCAGTACTGGGGCTAAACAGAAGGTGGCAGCATTTTAACGTCCTCTGCATACAGCACATCCAGATGCCACTGCCATGGTCTTGGGCTCTTTTCTAAATTCCTGATAGGCAGCTTACAGCTTCATGCTTAGGGCAGCAAGGCAGCAGAACACAGAACGATGAGACGTTTATTCGGATTCGATAGCCCTGGACACTTCGAGGTTCAACCGTCGAAAAATACAGCCACTAGGGAGCCATGGATGGCATTAGGCAAAACATCTACAGCTGTGCCAGAATTTCCTACTTCCTATTCTTAGTTAAAAACTCAGTGTTAAAGGTAAAGAATACATAAACATTAAGCCTACAAAGGGACAGGCAGGTTCAGTTTCTCCAGCTTCCCAAAGAACCTTCGGGAACTCATTTGTAATAAGGGGAATGCCCTGGAGTATAAGAAAATGGTGGTCCAGGATGGGTTTTGTTTCTGATAAGGGTGTGAATCCTTAGGTCATCAGTAAAGCCAAAAGTGTACACTTTAGTGTTCCAATCCCTAGGGTTCCCCACCTCCCAGCTCCACCACTAGCTAGCTTCTGACCTAGGTCAAATTTCTAACCCTGCTTCTTTGTTTCCCAACTGGGGAATCAAATGCGGCTCTCTTGACAGGGTTGTGATGACTTGTGAGACCATGGGTGTAAATTACAGTGTCTGGTTCATACCAGCTGTTCCATAAATGTTATCTTGTGATTATGATTATGTTATGATTGACTGTATTGTTTTCCAAAAATTTGCAGACTGTGTCTAATTCAATTCTTCCAGAGATTCTGCAAAGTAGGTGGGAAGGGCATTCTTATCTTGACTTTACAGTTAGGACTAGTGAGGGTAGGTTAAGTGACATGCCATGTTGCAAACAGTGTCCTTTCTCGAGGACTCTGTTTTCTCATCTGTTAAATGAAGAAACTGGGCTGGAGAAGGGGCATCGTAAAGCTCAGTCCAACTCTCACATTTGCAACTCTGTCATATAGATTAATTTACTGCATAGTGAACAGAGATCCAGAGGGGGTACTGACTGCATTTTAATCTTTTTTTTTTAAAAAGATCTATTTATTTTATTTTAGAGAGAGAGCGAGAGTAGGGGGAGGGGCAGAGGGAGAGAGAGAATCTCTAGCAGACTCCCTGCTGAGCACGGAGCCCTACGTGGGGCTTGAGCGCATGACCCTGAGATCATGACCTGAGCTGAAATTAAGAGTTGGAGGCTTAGCCGACGGAGCCACCCAGATGCCTCTGATTGCATTTTAATCTTAATGGCAATTTGCTACATAATAAAGATAATGCTTGTTTGCCATGAGCACACAAAGCTCTTCTGCCTTATGAGGAGCAAGAGAAATGTTGGAACACAGGGGTCCTGTGAAACGCAACAGATGCCAAAAATCAACTCCAAGTGTAAGCACTTCACAGAAGAAACCCTGCGTGACTTTACTCACAACCTGGCCCTTGACTGTATTTTGTAGTCCACTATAGTCCCCGTCCATTAGCTCCTTTTCTGTGAGAGTGCTTCTCCTGAAATTAGTCTGACCTAAATTTGTCATACATGTTCTAGAATGAATGTATTTATCAATACACTATTTAAAAGAATGACCTTCCAGAGAGAACAAGCAAACATTAGCAAAGGTGATTAAACTACCATCACTTGCTAAGAAGTGGGGTGTTTTATTTATGACTGTTGTTATGGTAAATGTCAGAAATCTACGAATTATTTCATACAACCACCACATTTAGAATTTTGCATAATAACCTTTGGAGGATTACACCATGTGAGAAGCCACTCTCCCTGCGTGACCTCAGCTATCCTTAAGTTCATTGTGACTATTTCATCCCATAACCCAGATGTGTTCTCATTGCCACATCAAAGGCAAGGCTGTAGTCGAATTTTACAGATTTAAATGAAATCTTTTGTTTTAATGGCAAGGTCTGCCAGAGTTCTGTAATTTAGGTGTGAAAAAACAATCTTTCATTCTAAGACTGTCAAAATAGAAGAGCTTCTCTCACAAACATCCATGGCAAACATCTGAGCTGCCTCTCTTCCTCTCTTTGCAGGAGACCCTTGACTTGATACCGTTTTTTCTCTTTGGTACTAGGGAAGGCATGAGAATACACGTTGTGGACCACAACCACAGTTGGGTAGACACAGTGCTGGGCTCGGAAATCCATCCCAGCCTTTGCACTGAGGCCTCTCTTCCCATGGGCTGTTCCAAACTAAGGATGGCATCACTACCACATGGAGGCTGGTCTGTTCCTGGAAGGCAGGGAATCCTGTAATGGCCCACTTGGTCCCAAGGACTCTCCAGCATCCTGATTGAATTTTCCTTAGACCAGCTGGCAAATTAATACTCTTCCACCCAACCTTTTTCTCTCCTCTCCTTCCCTTGAGATTAAGCTCTCAGGGTGGCCTGATGTCTCCCCCAAAACTTTCTGCCTCCCTCTTCACTTTGTCTCCCAGGCTTTGCTCCTAAAAAAGTCCCTACATGTCTAATCCCCTCTTGGCATGTTGGTTGTAACATAGTCGTGTTTCTTAAAATGAGATCCAGGAAGATGCTGGGCCAGAATCACCTTGAGTTACTGGTTGACATACAGCTCCCCAGATCCCATATGAGAACCCCTGGGTTAGAACGTTCTGAGGTCTGCAAGGGCTTTCTGCATTTTTAAGCAGTATGGCAGGTTACCATGGCTCCTACTAAGTGCTCAGCTCCAGTGCTGCACCAACGTATCTTTCAACACTTTCATGATTTCCCTTGTTTCTTGTTTGCATTGTTTCTGCAAAGAAGTCTGCTGTCATTCTTATCCCTGTTCCTTTATAGGTAATTTCCTCTTCTCTACCTTCTTTGTCCTTGGTTTCCTGCAGTTTGAATACGATAGGTTTAAGGGTGAAGGATTGTATTGTTGCTGTTTGGTATTTATCCTACTCGCTGTTTCCTAAGCTTTCTAGACCTGTGATTTGATAGTGTCAATAATTTTTGGAAAATCTTTGGGTATTATTATTCTAAACATTCTTTCTGTTCCAATCTTTTTTATTTTTATTTTTTTTAGTTCTTCTGTTATGACAATTTTTCACGTTAACCTTATTAAATTATTCCGCTTCCTAGACATTTTGGTTTTTGCCTGTTTTCATTTTTTTCCCTCTGAGTTTCTGATTAGGAAGTTTTGTTGACCTGTCATCAAACTCAGAGAATCTTGCTTCCCTTATGTCAAGTCTACTCATGAGCCCATCAGAGATACTTTTTATTTCAGTCACAGTTTTTCTGATTTCTAACATTTCCATGTCATTTTATCTTAGAGCTTCCATCATCCTGCCTACCTTACCTATCTGCTCTTGGATGTTGTGTACTTTTTCCATTAAAACTTTTAACATAGGGATCATAGTTATTTTAAATCTGCAGGCTGATAACTCCAAATTCTGTGTCATATCTGAGTCTGACTATGATGATTGCTTTCTCTCTTCAGACTGTGGATGAGGCTTTTTCTTGTTTTGTTGTTGTTTTTGATCTTTGGTCTTTTTGTGTTTTGCCTTTTGGCATGCCTTATAATTTCATGTCAAAAGCCTGACGTGCTATATCAGGTAATAGGAACTGAGGGGATCAGACCTTTAGTTTGAGAGCTTAGGTTAATTTAGCTAGAAGTGGTGCTATGTTTAATGTTTTCTGTAGATGCCAGAGGTTTCCAATTTCTCCAATGTCCTTGTTTGAGTTTCTTCTCTTTGCTTTGGGCTTCCCTAAATGCTCCTTCTCAGAGAGAGTCTATGTCTTACAGTTCTCTTACTTGAAATATATTCTATCGTGTGGAGACCGGTAGGTGGAAGGGAAGGTGTGGAGCAGTGGTGTAATCTGAAATTTCATCATTGCACCTATGTTCTTGTGGGCCTGGGTCTCGGGGCCATACCTTTCACAAATGTTTATATCCCTCTGCCTCCTAATCCCTTACCTGCCTGCATTTTTAATCAACGTCCTTAAAATCCTGACCTGTTGCCTCTGGGTTTTGTTTTGTTTTGTTTTTCCTCCTTAGCTGACACAGGAAGGCTGGAGGTGGCTGGAACAGAAGAAATATTTTTTCCCCCATCTGGTATAAAACTCTGGCAAATCTTTTTCCATGGAGAATAGGCTTTTGTTATGAAGGCTCTGGGAGTGTTTCGCAATATTTCCTCCTCCCCCTTCCCTGCCAAAGACACAAGGGGCTCTCCCATGTATCTTCTTGCAGATACATCATAGAGAAATGCGGACCACCCCCAAAGACTGCAGCCTGTAGGGAATTATAACACTAACTCAGCCTTCAGCAGTTCATCAGAATTGCCATGGAAGTGTCCCTATCAGTTTTTAGCTAAAGCAGCTTCTGTTCCAGGTAAGCAGCTCACAGCTGTACATCTAGATGCTTTCTCTTTCTAGATACCAAGATAATGGTTCTCTGATGGGTCTAAGAAAAGTCATTGATTTGTAGTTTGTCCAGCTTTTCCTTGTTGTAAGGATAGGAGCAATGACTTCCAGGATCTTTACATACTAGAAATAAGACCATCATAGCCACATCTCCATTTTCAAAAATCAACAAATATGGATTGGATGGCTACAACATGAAAAATTACCATGAATGATAGAATAATGAGTTAAAGACCCTATTGTGTCTAAAACTCCACTGGAAATATGAGATATCCACAACCCTCAAATAGATACGATTATCCTATATTCTCAGGTCCAAAGTGTGCTTTTCCTACCAGATTCTTGGACTCATGACCTTGAAGTATAACTCACATTAACACAAATCTTTGAGGTCAAGAAATCTGCTTAATTTAAAACTCTAGAAAAGTTTCATATCTGGCTTCTTCATCTGAAATGTAGCTTCTTTTAAAACTTTTTCCAGCACTCTGTGTTAATCCTTAGTATAGCAATTTATATATATATAAATATATATATATAACACACACACATTTCTATCTTCTCACTTAACCATTAAGTTCCTTGAGGGAAGGAACATATTTTATTTCTATTTGTATCTCAAGAACATGAAAAATTCTATCAGTTAGAGGAACCCCAATAAATATTTAATGAATAAATAAATCCAAGACAGCGATTATCAGATAGTTTCTATTTATCAGTTAATAAATATTGTTTGACCACATTTCTTTGACTGGAAACTCTTTCTAATGAAAATCAGGGAATAAGATAAATATATGTAAAATAAATATACGAAGATAAGTTACAGGCAAAAAGCCTCTGTAATCTTCAGCCTCAATATTAATTCAAAATTTGTGGGGTATGAAATAATGGTAGACAGTACCTACAAGCTAACTAGTCATTTCTTTATAAGTCAAGGACTCTCTTAATATCTTCTACAAGAACTTGATCATTAGCAATTTTTAATTATCTTACTCTTCCTGGTACTCATATTCTGATCATGCAAATCTAATGTTTCTGTCATTCAATTTCATCAGTAATTTATTAAGTGTAGATTAATAACAGTCTTCTTGCAGTTGTTGTTGATAAGCTAAGAAAATATTTATGTTCTCTTGCTTTTAACTAACTTGAATATTGTAGGTACAGACAGACTAGAAAAATAACAGTCACCTAAGGTGGAAAAAGTATTGCAGAAAAGCTTCACAGCAGAGATAGCGTGAGTTGACATTTCGAAAAAAAGTAAATGTTATTTAAACGAAACATACATACAGAAAAATGCACAAATAATGCTTGCACAGCTCAATGAATGTATATAGCAAGGCGAAAAGCTGTGTAACAGGCACCCAGAGCCAAAAGCAAAATAATACTGTAACCCAGAGAGCACCTGCTTGTCCTTTGAAATCACTACTCTCCCCAAATTCACCATTAACCTGATTTCTAATATTATAGATTACTTTTTTTTATTACCATAGATTAGTTTTTTCCTCTTTTGAAATTTCCTTGATACAAATGGACTTATTTAAATAGCCTTATTTTTGAGTTAGGTCTAGGCAAGTTTAAGATAGAAAGTGTGGGAGATTCCAAGCAAAATGACTGACCTAAACAGAGGTGGAGGGGGTCAAACCCTGTTTCATTTATTGGTTCCTTCCCATTTATCTTGGGTCTTTTCCTGCACGTGGAAGGCTGGGTATTTATTCTTCCCTAGCTGTCTGCTCTGCCCATTCTCTCTTCACCTTTGGGTACTTTTCTCTTGAAATGGAACTGAGGTAATCACATTTTCCTCTTCTGCCTCTGCTCCCTATGTACGTTGTGTTTATTTTATAACAACACCAGTGTGTCCCATCTTGCATTGTAAACTCCTACAGGGCCAGGGTTGTTTATTTAGTTATTTAAACTAAATTTTAAATAATTTAATGAATTACAGGCTCATGAAGGTGCTCTAAGGTATTGAATAATATCTTTTCAATTGGGATAGAAAAGCGTAAGTGATGAACTAAGGTTATACCAAAAATCTCAATGTGATGTGGGGTGTGTGTGTGTGTGTGTGTGTGTGTGTGTATTTGACAAGAGTCACAGTTTTGGAACATTTAAAAGTTATTTCCTAGAAATTTTTAATAAACCTTCATTTTTCTAAGGGTATAACTTTTACCCTTTCATCATTGTTTCAATTATATTTATGGTGCTTACATTTTTACTCTGGGCTCCATTTTTCCTTTTTTGTGATACACTTTTCCATAATATTTACTAATCTTAATGAACACTAGAAGCAATAGACCATCATGTACTTCAGACTTTGCAAGGCCCTTAAATTAGCCAGAAATCCTTTTGCTCTCTATTCCTGAAGAAATTGGGTGATTTCTATGGATTTTTTGAGCACTGATCTTGGCTGTGCAAAAATGCGTATTAAAAGGTCCATGTTGTTTTAGAATATGTTTAATTTAGCCAAGCGAGTGGAGGTCATGCTTTTCCAATTTTAAAATGCTTAGCTCAATGAAAGGATTGAATTCATGCTTATTGTTTCATTTTACCTGAGTATCTAAGTCTGAATCCATCACTGTGATATATTACAGTGTTGTTGCAATATCTTCATGTTAAAGAGCTCTTTAGGGCAACAATAAATGTCTTCATGAATTGTAATCATAAAACTAATTAATATTTGTTGACTGCCTGAATGGTTGTGGCTCTGTTCTAATCACCTTATTAATTCACTTAACGCTCTCAATGACCCTGTGAGGTGAGTATTCTCCTCATCCCCATTTGGCACACAAAACATCTGAGATACGGCAATATCTAACATACGAGCTTTTCGGTCGTAGAATTGGAACTCCACGCCACGCAGTGTGACTCTCAAGCCTGTGCTCTTAACAGAGCCGTAATCTGGGGCGCCTGGGTAGCGCAGTCGTTACGCGTCTGCCTTCGGCTCAGGGCGTGATCCTGGCGTTCTGGGATCGAGCCCCACATCAGGCTCCTCCATTGGGAGCCTGCTTCTTCCTTTCCCACTCCCCTGCTTGTGTTCCCTCGCTCGCTGGCTGTCTCTCTGTCAAATAAATAAATAAAATTAAAAAAAAAAAAAAAAACAAAGCCGTAATCTATGTGTACGACTGGGGGTTATCAGCTAGAAGCCATACAAATTTTTTTGTAATCAAATTTATGTTGAGTTTAATGCTCTCCATAACTGAGTTCCTATTGAGTTGCAATCATGGACCCCTACTAAACCAGTAGAAGACATGCTGCCTTGGGATGCCTGGGTGGATCCGTCGGTTAAGTGTCTGCCTTCAGCTCATGTCATGATCCCAGGGTCCAGGGATCGAGTCCCACATCAGGCTCCCTGCTCAGCAGGGAGCCTGCTTCTCCCTCTGCCCCTCCCCCTACTAGTGCTCTTTCTCTTGTTCTCTCTCTGACAAATAAATAAATAAAATCTTTAAAAAAAAAAAAAAAAGATGTGCTCCCTGAAATTTGAGAACAGGGCATATGTGTCAGTGCCGAACTTTGGCATACATAACTAAGTTCTTGCAGTGACCATTCAGAGAGGAATACAGGAAGGGCAGCTGACCATAAGGGGTGGCTGTTAAATCAGGCTTTCAAGTATGGAAAGGATTTAAATATGAGAGAGGGAAAGAGCATTCCAAAAAGATGAACACTGATGAACACAGTGGCAATAGCACACCTGGGTTGTTAGGATCCCCACAACTCGAGCTGAGTCAGGGGTGGGGTGGCAGATATGGGGAGTGAGGAAAGATAAAGATGAATGTGCACAACACAACCAGAAAGGTGCGAGATGAAGCATCAATGTACCATCATGTGCTGAATAAATGCAAGGTTTTTTGTTTGTTTGTTTGTTTGTTTGTATACATAAGTACTTACAACATATTTGGAGCTTAAACAGAACTGTTTAGCATTGCTCACAATCCTTCGTGAGTCCAGTGGCACCCCTAGGACCCTAGTTGTTTTCAAGAGCGTGCATCTATCTGTTTCTAAGGTGGTTTTTCCATTTATGTTTTCAAATTTTGTGGTCCCTGACTTTTTCATGTTGCTTATTAATCAATCTATTTATAGTTCACTTATAAAGAAGGTACCACAAAGCCCTACATTATACACCTTGCAGATTATGGAATAAACAAGCTTTCCATTTTTTCTTTGTTTCTTTCCTTCTTTTGGTGTTTTCTTTTCCTTCATTGGTTGACACCTGCCATAACAGATTTCCTTCAATGGAAATGTTATTTTTGGAGGAGTTGGGGGGGGGACAGAAAGATGATGTAAGGAGCAAAACCTTAAACTAGACAAAGGACACTGCCGTGGACCCTCGTCAAATGTAAGCATGTACCTTCATTAGCTATTCCAGCTTCTCACTGGGCTGGCGGCAGGGGGAACGGAATGTCTCATGAGCGGGGCTGATGACCTTCTTAGCTCAGCAGATAGAAGGTTGGAAGCCTGTGGTGTCCTTACACCTGCAGAATGGAGATAAAGATAGACCGAGGACGGGTTTCAGACAGCAACCTGATTGGAAAGAACTAGACGTGGCTACTTATTGGTATTTAAAACCTCCTTATGTGCAGGGGAAAAAAAATTCTCAGGAAGAAACTATAATATACAGTTTATATTAGTAGTGTTAATATATGATTATTCACCTTGCAGCTTCCTAATATAACAAAATGTGAATTTCAAATATCCCTTTTTTACCCCCCCCAAAAAACAGTGCACAGTGGGTAACCCTCCCACTTTTCCTTCTTTCCTTCCTTTTTAAAGGTACTTCGGGTTTTGTTAAACCTAAATACTAATATTGTTGCAACCCAATGCCCAAAGTCCTCCTTATGGTCCGTGTGCGAGATGCAGCGGGTGCAGTTGAGAAGGTATGTGGGGGCGCCTGGGTGGCACAGCGGTTAAGCGTCTGCCTTCGGCTCAGGGCGTGATCCCGGCGTTATGGGATCGAGCCCCACATCGGACTCCTTTGGGAGCTTGCTTCTTCCTCTCCCACTCCCCCTGCTTGTGTTCCCTCTCTCGCTAGCTGTCTCTATCTCTGTCGAATAAATAAATAAAATCTTTAAAAAAAAAAAAGAGAAGGTATGTGGCTGCTATTTACCATTCTTGGAATTAAAATCTCAACGAGGGACAATGGGGAGAGTGGTCAAACACTGCTTTAGAGTGAGGATGTCATATTTCCATCCTGTTTGTTCCTTGGGCCAATCCTTCAGGCCAGCGATTCTCCCAGAACGGCCTGGTGACCACCAGCAGCAGCATACCTAGGAACTTGTTAGGAATAGATATTCTCCAATCCCATCCAGACTTACTGAACCAAACACTCTGCGGGTGGGGCCCAGCAATCTTGGCATTGGTGAGGCTTCTAGGTAATTCTGAGCACATTCAAGTTTGAGAACTTTTCCTGCACTCTCTGTGTCTAAATTTCCTTTTAAGGAAAATAGAGAGGATTAAACTTGATCACGATCCAGGTTCATCTAACTGTTAACAGCCTAAGATTCTAAACTTTTCTAAGGCCCTGTCTACTACCAACCAAAAGAAATATGGCTAATTTAGCTTGGGGAAGCAGGCATCTTGAAATGAATTAAGAAGGCTGACTATTGAGTTGATACATGGCACCTAGGGGATCTCACTTGAAACATTAAGACTTCTAGAATGTTAGTAACAATTTCTTTATCCACATTATAATAAACAGACCTAGTGCTACAAAAAAAGTTTACCCCCTCCCTCACACTCAGCATTAGGTATGCTGTTTATAATAATTCTTTTTCCTTGTTTTATCAAGAAAGAACATGGGGCATTGGAAGGCTAGTTTTCAATGATCTGGAGAAGCTCAGAGTTCAGGACTGTATTTGGCAGCTACTGGATAAAAATCATTAAGTATTTAAAAGCATTTAAGATGTTAGCTGAACGTGGAATTAAACAGTTTTGACCATAACTGTTAGAAGACCATGAAAAATATGAACAGAGAAATGCCCTAAGAGAAACACATCTTTGGTCTTAGATGGAAACCGCCATGTGATTTAAAAGCGAGTATTTGAGAAATAAACACTTTTTCAGTAAAGAGCAAAAGCAGCTGCAAGAATAATCACCCTCTTTAGAAGCCAGAGCACAGAAAAGATGTCAGTTTCTGTTATCTTTGCCAGGGGAAGAGCACATACCCCCTTCCACCCGGCCCGGCCGCCCAGCCCACTGCACAGGGCAAGGCTCACTGGTGCCAGTGAGGAAAGCAGGCTCCAGGCAGCTGGAGAACAGACAGAAGAAAACAACCTAGTGCATTAGTCCACCCCACGCAGAAGCAGAGTCTGGTTTGCACTGGGGAAGACTCCCATCCTTCATCTGTATTCCCGTGAAATGACAAAAACGACTCTTCACTCTGTGCTTGAAGCTCCTTATGGTTGTAGAAACGTATCCCGGGTGCTTCAGACCCTGTGTGTCAGCAGCAGGGAAGCTTTCCTTGGCTCTCTGTTTTCCATGTACTGTTCATACGTTGAACTAGGTAAACTCGATTTCTTTATGATGTTGATGTTCATGAGAAAGAAATGGAAAGGGAGGCTTATCTTTCTTTGCATTTCCTACTAGCACCACTTTGAACTTGATTTTGTGTTTCAGCCAAAAGCAAATATTAACTGGAGGATAAGTGAAGAATAATTTGCCAGGTCTGGACCTGAATCTGTATTTCAGTTAGGAAAGTTTGACAGCCTTGCGTAGGTATCTGCTTAAGGACCACTTAATTTTAAGTGAACTGACTTTGCTTAGAAAAAATTAAAAATCAGCATCTTTGGAATGTAGGCATGCATTTCTCTGTGCATTTCTGGGTTTTCACAACCATAGTTCCTTAAGATCCATGTGAAAGTCAAATGCAAATCAGTGAAAGGCTAATGAGTGTGATGGAAAGAGTGGGCTCTTGATTCATACAGGGTCCCAGCACCACTGAGGCCCAACCCAGAGATGGTGTGCAACCTACTTAGCCCTCTAGGCATCACTGGATTCCATTATAAGCTTTAGAAAATACAGCTGCTGTAAGAACTGAGTGTTTCCTATGTGATATCCACTTAAAATATGCTCAGTATATATTAGTTATCTTCCTTTTCATAAATAGAATTGTCTTCACACCATCCTCATGTGAAGTCTTTACTTCAACAGAATAGGAGTAGGTTCTCAGGGGACAAGGCTGGGGGGAGGGGGCTGGACAGCACCTCTATCCCAAAGACAGGCCCTAAATGATAAATGAGAAATTCAGGCTCTAAATCTTTTTCCTTCCTCCATCCCTTCCTTCCTCCCTCTCTCCTTCCCTCCTTCTATCCCTCCCTCTCTCCCTTCCTTCTTTCCTTCTCCTTCCTTCCTTCTTCCTTCCTTCCTTCCTTCCTTCCTTCCTTCCTTCCTTCCTTCCTTCCTTCCTTCTTTCCTTCCCACACCTCCCCTTCTTCTTCTCTCTCTCCTTCCTCTGCACACTTGCTTTAAGAACTTACCAACAGCTGGACACTGAGCTAGATAATGAATATTAATGATGTGAGTGACATGGTTTTGGTTTGAAATAATTCATGGGTTCTCTGACTTTGACATATGATAAACCCACAGGTGAGAGTTCTGATAGAGGAAGCAGCAGGCGCACTGGGTTAGGACTTCACCTGGAAGATGGTAAGGAGGAGTGTGCTGGAAACAGGCAAGAATTGAGGAATAGGATGGAAGAAGCCATTTGGGACTTTAAGAGAGCTTTAAATATGACTGAAAGCTATGGTGCATGTGGGGAACTTTAAAAAAAAAAAGCCAACATGAAGAACTGAGTGGAATCAATGATAATAAGCCTTATAATTCTAAACTGACATATTGGGTTTTTAATCTTGCAGAAGATCGGCTGTCATTGAAGGGTTTAATTGGAGAAAGGACATGATTAGATCTCCATTTTTGAAAAATATCTGCTCTTACTGGGTGGGAGGGGTTAGAGCAAAGGTTTTTAACTGGATCCACAACCCTTAGGGATCATTCCACAGCCTTCAGAGGTCCAAAGACCCCCGGAATTACATGCATCTTTCTGTGGGTACATGCTCATTTATACCTTTTATTTTTTCTTGGAGAATCAGATTTTCTTGAGAAGTTCATCAGTCAAAAATTAATATTTGAAAAACCCACTTACTTAAAAAACAAAAACAGAAACCGGTAGTGGGAAAATTATTTAAGAAGCCATTGTACTCTCTGGGTGAGAGATAATGGAATGAATTAAGGTCAATGAAAGTAGTCGAGAGGAGAGTATGAATTTGAGGCTCTTTCATAGGAGTCATACAGAGGTCTGGGTGGCCATTTGGATGTGGACAATAAAAGAAATGTAAGGTTCTGAATAGACCCCCAATCCCCTTCATGAGTGTCTCTGGTGAAAATTAATGATGACGGAGGAGCAGGTGTCAATACATATGGTGAGATCATCTCTGAGATGTTTGATTGAGAGGTTCCTGCTATATCCGGTGGATACACAAGGAAGATGCACGTAAGGATGTGGAACGGCCAGAAATCATAGCTGGGGACACTCAAAAGCTTTAAGAGTTTAAGAAAAGAAGATCATAAATGAAACAAAGGGGTCATCACAAAATAGAAAATATGGTAGAGAAAAATTGCCCAAAATGTCCTTGAGCCCACTTACCCCTAACCCATATGGAGCAGAAGAAAGAGGGAGGAAAGCAGGGAGGTGGGTCTCAAAAAAAAAAAAAATGGATTTTTAAAAGGGTAAACCAGGTTATCACAGTGGCCCATGAGTTGTCCTGTATTCTGACAAATCAGTTTTGTAGCTCCTCTCTTGAGGAGTGGTTGAGCCAAAAAGCTAGAATTTTCTTTTTGCATGCCTTTGCTTTTGGTTCTCTCCTTTTTGAACACTTGTAAACAGTAAGCTGATTATAAGGTTATGCTTGTCCAGGGATGCAGCTTGCAGCTGCTTGCCAAAGAAGCATCTTTATTCAAGTCTCACCCACTCTGGGTCCCCAACCATTTCAGGTAAGAATGATTTCTCTATTTTCTTAATGACCATATTGTTTATGCCTACTTCTGTTGCATACCGCTTTAAGTCAAAAATAGATAATATTGGGACCCCTTGGTGGCTCAGTCGGTCAAACATCTGCTTTCTGGGGCGCCTGGGTGGCACAGCGGTTAAGCGTCTGCCTTCAGCTCAGGGCGTGATCCCGGTGTTATGGGATCGAGCCCCACATCAGGCTCCTCCGCTATGAGCCTGCTTCTTCCTCTCCCACTCCCCCTGCTTGTGTTCCCTCTCTCGCTGGCTGTCCCTATCTCTGTCAAATAAATAAATAAAATCTTTTTTTAAAAAAAAACAATCTGCCTTCTGCTCAGGTAATGGTCCTGTGATCAAGTGTCATGTCTGGCTCCTTGCTCAGTGGGGATCCTGCTTCTGCCTCTGCTTGCTGCTTCCCCTGATTGTACTCTCTCTCTCTGACAAATAAATAAATGAAATCTTTTAAAAATATCCAGATAATATTTCTTGAGAGTCAGTCATTTGAGTGGCTCCAGAAGCAGACAGTAAGAACGTGAATCCCAAGCCCACCACTTACTAGCTATGCCACATTGAATCAATTCTTAAACTCTCTGTGTCTCAACCTCCTTTGCCATAAAATGGGGATGCTGAGTGCAACAGAACTGTAGTGAAGATGAAATAAATTGATGTGAAATTGTAAAATGGAAAGTGCTTGAATAGTATCTGGCACACAGTAACAGATCAATAAACGTTGCTTTCATCTAGGATTTCTGTGTAGCAGTAAAACGTGGCATGTGGTAAGAAGCTCTTATTTCTCACACAACTGTGGATAACCTAAAGGAGCTCTGCTCAGCTCCGCTGGCTTCACTACCTTGTCTGGGCAGTGGCCAAGAGCTGCCTGTTCCAGGTTAGTGGCTCCGGGCGACTCAATTTCAACCTGCCTCTCTGTAAGTTGGCAAGGTCATTCTGCTTCTTTGATACTCGTGTTCCTTGGACAAATGGGCTAGCCAGGGTATGTTCTTCAAACAGTGATTGTAAGAGGCAAGAATACATGCACAACCAAAGAGTAAACACTTCAGGTCCCCACTTGCATCATGACTGGTAATATTCCTTTAGACAAAGTGATTTCTATGGCTGAGCCCGAAGACAAGGAGCAGAGAAATATATTCCTCCATGAAAGTGAAGAGGATGATGGAACTGAATAATTTTGAACAATAATTTAAACTACTCCAGCTATAATTACCCTATGTATCTGTAAGGTGAGTTCTTGTGTTTTTTTCTCAGTGTGCCTTACAAAAAGGACTTTGGGACCAGCGGTCAGAGCACCTTGCATTGCATCTTGCCCATAATATAGTAAGATCTGGAATTTTAAAGCTGGAAGAGAGAAATACAGTTTTATTAATTACATATATTTGATGATAGGTTGACTGATTGAGCCATTCATCATGGATTCAAAGAATGTGCTCAACATTATCACTAGACCAGCAGTCATGGGTCATTTATTATCATTGTTAGCTGCTACCATATATTAAACTAATTTGCATTTGGGGGATAGAAGTAGAGATTTATATGAAGTACCAATAATATTGTGCCCGTTAGATAAATCTGACATTCGTTCCAGTTCCTTTTGGAATAAAAACCATATATTGTGATGTGTTACTTTCCATGTTTTAAAAGAAATGCGTTGTGGTTTTAAAGTTGCAAGAATCACGGGGCACCTGGGTGTCTCAGATGGTTAAGCCTCTGCCTTTGCCTCAGGGTCCTGGGATCCAGCCCTGCATCAGGCTCCCTGCTCAGCAGGGAGCCTGCTTCTCCCTCTGCCCCTGCTGTTCCCCCTGTTTGTGCTCTCTCACTCTCTCTGTCAAATAAATAAATAAAATCTTTTTAAAATATTAAAAAAAGATAAAGTTGCAAGAATCAAGCAATCCCTTAATTTTAAACTCCATTGTGAATACTTTAAAAATAGAATATAAGAAGGGAAGTGAGCAACCTTTAAAAATGGGGTAGGATAAAATAAATGACCACAACTTCCAAGAAGGAAAGAGGAGTATTTTCCCTAAGTAAGCCAAATCCTGGCTTCTAGAGGATTGAGTCTATCTGTACTCAAAATAACTGATACTATTATAATTTTTACGCCAAAAGACTCAGTTCATCTCCTTTGGATTTTAGACAAAAATTTCACAGTCAAAGTCATTATACTGAATTAAGTAATGTGCCATGATATACTGTTTTAGACATTCTACTAATAAAGAAACATTTGGCCAATTTCAGCCAATATATAACTAAAACTCTTTCAGCAATCCACCAGACAGGATTTTCTGAAAGTAATCTTATCTGAACTTCTATCAATACATATTCATAGGATACATGTGAAATGTCAAAGGATAATGCCAGGTAAGAATCTTTAAATAAAGATGGTAATATTCCTAAAGCAATTCTCTGGTCTGTCACTCATTCCTTTCTTACGCAGTGATCCAAAATATAATTTCTAATAGCTGTGATAATATAATTCAGTTACAAATAAGACATAATTTAGCATTGTATAGAATTAATCTGATGTACTTTTATTATATAAACATTTACAAATAATTTAACAATAATTTACAAATAATTCAAAAATTAATGTTTGAATATATAATACATGCGTGTTTTGCTTTGTGCTTTCTGTTTTAGAAATTTGGGGTGGAGAGTAAACACATTTTTGACAATGAAATATCAAAACATATATTAGGCCATCACCCTGAAACAAATGGCAGTCTTATCAATGTTAGAAACGTGCATAGTTTTAAAGACATTGGATTTTAATGACATCTTTGTAGATTCAAGTTATGGGGACAGCTACCATACATACAGATGAAGGTTACAATTCATAAATGAGAGTAATTCCCTAGCAGAATTTTTCTCCTGTCTTTTCTTTTTCATTTTGTAAAACAGTTTTTTTCATATCACCTCTGACTTCTTTTGGTTTCCCTTCCCTAAATTATGATCATTATTGATGCCAATAGGATTGCAAGGGTATTGACATATGTACATAGTGAAACTCACTTCTGGCATTTAACTTACATACATTTTTTGCCTCCTTTCTAATTAAAAGTATTCCGTGATTTTTTTTTTTAATGAATCCTTCTGGATTGTACCACATGAATAGTTTTTCTGTTGGAAACTGGTAATTACAGGGCAGTTCTTCTGTAGATACATTTAGGGGAGATTACTCTTGCTGTGGGCCAAATCCCCTGGCTTCTGAAGATTTCAGGCCCTGAGTTCCTGCAGCTCGAGTCTGCATGCTTCACCTGAAGAAAAAACTCAAGTAGATGCCTGTTCAGTCCGCTTTGTACGTGTGATAAAAGAGGGCCCGAATGCAGTAACTTTTGGGGGGTATGTTGGTGAGTCAAGAGAGAAGGCGGCTGACAAAGGGGAAGAAAGAAACAAAGTGCAGACACTAAAATAATTATATATCTGTCAATTCCCTTTTTTTCCTGTTAAACACTCACCTATTTTTTTCCCTGTGAAAAGTTCATTTAAAGCTGTCTCCCTCCAGCTATATGAAAAAACCCACAATGCATTCAATAGTATAATACAAATCCAGAATGTTTTCAAATTTCCCTCTTTTGTGGGTTTTGAGATTGACAGCTCTATAATTAGAGATAACAAAGAAGAAGGGAATTAATAAGATTCAAATACAGGGCCCAGTCAGAAATCTGGAATGGGGAATAGCGGGGAGAGAGGAAATCAAGGGGTGTAAATCATATAATCTTATTGTAGACTGGAGAGTTAGACGTTCAGATTTTATACAACTAGTTATTTGTTTAGATTTTATAGAACTAGCTTGATGCTCAGATTTTATACAAAAAAACTAGTAGGTCATAGAATCTTAAAATTGATCCTCGGTCCCCAACCTATATTTATTGATCTGAAATAAACATTTGGTCCAATGTTCCACCAAATACTTGGTACATGAAAATGTCTCCATTGCTAAATGGTCTCCTGGTCTGCAGGTTAATTAAATATAGCTCTCATCATTAGAACAAAAGACCTGGAGACTGTGACCCAAGAACCCTGCTCTATATTGGGAGGGAGGGATTTACAGTTTTTTTTTTTTTAAGAAAAGTCACAGACTTTCATCCCTGGGAGCTCTTTTTCTCCCCTCCCCCCCAGGATATGTTCTTTCATTCTTGTTGTTCAATTAAATTAACCCATGTGGTGTTCTATAAGATAAAAAAATTCATGTAGAATATATTTATGTTTTTAAATTCCTTTCAGTAGCTGCCATACATTTATTGCATTGTATTTACCTCTACTTGTTTTATTCACTTATTTACATCTTCTCTTCGATACTTCTGATTTAGAATAATAGATTTCCATGTCTGATCTTCCATTCAGCAAGGAAACCAATGGTGGTAATAGCACTGAAAGTTACTCAGATGTTTATTTAGTCATGTGTTAACTGTTCATGCACATCACTTGTCAAACTGCAAATTGTGTGGTTTACATCTCTGGCAAATGACTTTAAGGAAGCATACACAAAATTGAAATAAAGAATTATCAGGAAGTTTTCATTTTAGTTATCAACTCTAACAATTATTACAGTCTTACCAATTCATTCTAAATATTTGTTAACAATTCAGATCTTTAAAATTAATATACTAAACTTTATTGGGGACAATTAGCAACCAAAGCATAGCAATATGATATAAGCTCCAAGAACTCTTAAGAGATATTTAAATAGCGGGCCACGGAGGTACAGATAATAAGCCAGTAATTATATCTAGAACGAGTTGGAAAACCATCAGAGGGGGAAAACCTTTAGCCCAGAACTTTTTTAAGACAGGAATTCCTCTGGGTGCCTGGGTGGCTCAGCTCCTGATCCCGCAGTCCTGGGATTGAGTCCTGCTAGTCGGGGAGCCTGCTTCTCTCTCTACCCCTCCCCCCTGCTCCTACTCTTTCTCTCTCTCATGCTCTCTCTCTCTCTCTCAAATAAATGAATGAATGAATGAATAAATAAATAAATCTTTAAAAAACAAAAACCGAAATTCCTCAGCCAGTCAAAAGGCAAAGGAGTGCCCTCTTCATGCAGAGGAATCTGCATGGTCAAAACCAGAATGGGCTTGGGAGTTCAGGGTAAGCAGTCAGAGAGGCTGATACATGGCTTCTACATGGGGTTACAGAGGTGGTGGTACCCCAAAGGATACAGGGCTGTCAGTGACGATGACACTGGAAAGGCTTGCCTAATGGCAAAGACTTTACCGGAGGCCAGTGGTTTCCAAAGTTTAGTGTCATAAATTCACAAAGATAAGTTCTGTATTTAATGCAGTATATAGCCTCAGGTGTTAGAAAAGATATTTTTCTCCAGTAGATTTCATATTATTATTATTAATTTTTATGTCCTTGTTTGTTTGTTCTGTGTTTGTAGCTTTCATGCTAAGCTTCCCCCTGCCATGTTTAGGAAATAATGAACACTAAAGAAAATTAATGAATAGTCGATGCGTGGTTCACATCGAAGAAGGTTCCGTAGCACCTTTGCTATTTTCTCTGGCCTTGAAAACTTATGAGAGAGAAATGATTTACATGTTTTCTTTCCAGTAGTTCTACAGGAGCTAGGGCTAATGAGTAAATCAATTGCACTGCATTGGCAATAGGTAATTTAAAACGAGACTTAGGGTCAGGTTATTGACTTGTTATAGATCCGTGATCTAGTCTTCATTAAAAAATAATAAATGAAGCATCAAAGTATTCACTTCGCATACACCATTCAATGAGTCAGGTTGCTTGTACGACTCGGTACACAAAGCCACCAGAGGTCAAAATACTCCCTACTCGTCTTTCAGTTACTGTAAGTAAAGCTAAACGTCTTTATTGCTAACGGTATGTCTCTTTTTAAAATAGGATTCTCTTGTGTCTCCATTACTTTTGTCATTCTTTTAAGAAATTCCTTTCTCTTTATCAACTTCTCATTTGTAGCCTGCACCGTTGCAAACCTTATCTGTTTTAATTTTTTTGAGCTACCTCCTGTTCTTTGCTTTTGTTGGTGTGTTCATTTTTCTCTTTTACCTTTGGACCATTCTTTCTGCCCCCTTTATCTTCTGTTTTCTTCTGTGTTTAGCCTTCTAAGAATTTTTTAAAAATATTTTTTAAGTCTATGCCTGAGTAAATTTTAACCTCCTGAAACGTCACGTCATCTTCAACATTCAGCCTGGACCTTATTTTCATTAGAGGGTTTTACAATATTTTTACATTTATTGCTTACTATTCTTTAATCCCTCATTTTCTCTGTGATTTAGTAATACACTGGCTTAGATGATTAATTGCATAAACTGGACTCTAAATATGAGTATTTAGAAATTTCATAAGCTGAGTTTTATAGGTAGCTTTATTACCACACCTTCAAATCAACTCTAAGAATTAGCCATGTGATTACTTCCTCTCCCAACAACAGGTGGTGAGTTTATATAAAAGCCACTTTAAGGAGACATAATCAATATTAATCCCAATAAATAAAATGTGAATTACTAGAATTTAATAGAAACCAATTGTGATTTCGAATGGCTCGGGAATATTTGCTTGCTACTTGACAAGGTTATGTAATAGAAAATAACGTACCCACAGCATTTTATCAGTTCCCTTGGCTGAGTGTGCAAAGTACTTTGAATCAACCTAGCTTAGAAATTAATTTTCTGCACATACAGATGGAAGACCAATACTGTATTCAAACCATAAATTTGTAGACAGAAATAAAGATCTTCGAAGGTTCTATTAATCAACCAATTAAATTGAAATTGAATGTTCCAGAATGTTTTTGACATTATAGACAATTGGGGGAAGGAGAGAGAATTTGACACATGGCTAGAATTTTTCAAAGGTGATACAAGCTAAGATTTATAAGTACATTATTGCTACCTACGTCATTGAAGTGATTTATAGAAAGTACCATGCCAAATCTGAGGAGTGAGTATAGAAGGCATGTTATCATTCCCATTTTAAAGTCTGAGGAAAAGTACAACTATTGGTCATTTAAATTATTTTGAGTGTATATAGATTTTCCTTACATTAATCCAAGAGTGTCAGCAAGCCCATTTTCATCATTGGATTTCACTGTAAGAAATTTCACTTTTTTACAGGCATAAAGCTGCTTGAGCAAAATAATTTTCAAATCATAAAACTCCAGTTGATTTCTCTCTTTGCAGAGCTGTTAAAAATAATAATCTATACCAATAAATTTTAAAGATAAGGCCAGGAAATACAACTAAATAAAAATATACTTGTAAAAGTGATATACCTAGTAATCACAGGAGTTATTCCTCTGTTGCTGAAATATCATTTGTAGGTCTTAATTCAGTTATATTTATTACTATAGGATTCATAAAACTCCTCCAAGTTTTAGGGATCTTTTAACACACAAATCCTTTGAAGAGAAATAGAAATGGTTAATTTTTTTTATACACATTACCTGTGGTTTTTTTTTATATCAGATTTTATAATGTGCTATAATGTACCCACATTTAGAGTCTAACATCAAACATGTAACATTTCACATTGCTTTTCATTTGCTTTATGATTTTCTCCCTTAGGATGTTTGACTTACCAGTACAGAAACAAGGATTTCAGATATATCATAAAAAGCTTATTGAGTTCTTTTTATTACTTTTCCGGTTTCCTAGCCATTGCTGTTGTATAATCAGTGGGTGGTGAGGTTTTTTTTTTTTTTGTATGCTATATTATGTTCAAATGTTAGGTGTTCTCAAGAGTTGGGAAATTTTGGAATTAGAACAATACCCCAGCGAAAAAATGAGCTACCCATTTGCCATTTCATCAAAGACTATACATGTTTTAGTAAAACACACACACACACACAAAATACTTTTCTAGTAAATATATAGAGATTCAACACCAAAATTAATTAAGAAGTGAAACAATCAAATAAAAAATCCAATCAAATAAACAATAAAAACATGTCATTATCGAGGAACCCATCTGGTCATTTCAGACAAAGCTAAAGATTCAACCTAACTATAAATTCTCAATATCTTCTGTTTATCCACTGCTCGCTCATGTCACTGATTCTGAATCATGAGTTCAAGCACTAAGATACCACCACAAAACAGCTTCCAAGGAGCAGAGAGACTCGATTTAGTCTCTGTTTAGAAATTATCTATCTATATAGCTAATTTCAGGTTTGTTTGGTTTGTTTTTTCTTTCAGAATAATTGTACTCTCCTGAGTTTATAGCACCCTCTTGCCTGTGATTAAAATGTCTGTATCAGGTTTTTCTGCTTATTTTCTTCCCTTGTCTTCTAAATGAGAGATACCCTGCAACAGAAAAGTCAGACTATTAACATATAGGCTATATACAGTTAAATAATTTAATATATCTTTTTTAGAAGTTGACTGTAATTACATTCTTTACATTTTCTACTGATATTCAAGTTTATCTACTAACTGATAAACTAAAAACTCTTCATTGTGTGACACATGAAAGATACCAGCGTCTGCCAGTCCTACAAGTGCCACTTGGGCGCCAGGTGCATTTTGAGGTAAAAACATTTGAAAAGCAAATCCGAGAAGAGTGTTTGACTCTCCCTTTTCTTCCTGAAAGCGGGAGATAAAACTCCTATATGAAAGGTGCCCTCCCTATGCCAAGACGAAAGAAACATTCTTATCACCGAAATGGGGAGTCAAGGCCAAGAGAAATCTGTACACAGACCCTGTTAAAAACACAAACAAAAAACCCCAAAACCAAACAAAAACCAAACTGTGCCTCCATTAGTTTCCCCTATATATTTCACTTACTTCTCAATGAAATCCTCTCTTTGTTCAATCTGATATAAAAACATTTAGGTTTGGGACTCCCTTCGGTCTGCATTTCCTTGGAGGGCTCCCATTACCAAAAACATAAAATAAATCTGGGTGCTTTTCCCCTGTTCATCTGGTTTATGTCAATGTAATTCTCAGGTCCAGCTGAAAACCCTGAGAGGGTCGAGGTAAAGTTTTACCCCCCCAGCATGTGCATGGTAGAAAAGCTAAGAAAAGTGACTAAGACAACCTCTGAATCCAGCAATCCCATTGTGGGTATATATCCAAGGGCAATGAAAGCAGGATCACGAAGAGATATTCACACTCCATGTTCATTGTAGCATTATTCACAATAGCCAAGATACAGACACAACCTAGTATCTGTTGATGGTTGAATATACATATATGTGTGTGTGTGTATATATATATATAGAGAGAGAGAGAGAGAGAGAGAGAGAAATTTACGCACACACAGCGGAATATCATTCAACCGTAATAAAGAAGAAAAGCCTACCATTTGTGACAGTGGGGACAAAACTGGAGAACGTTATGCTAAGTGAAATACCGCAGAGAAAAAGACAAGCAACGCATTGTCTCACTTACATGGAAACTAAAAAAAGGGGGCAAACTCACTGAAATGGGGAATAAGATACTGGTTGTTAGGGGATGGGGGTGGGGAAGAAGGGTGGATATTGGTCAAAGACTATAAACTTTCATTTTGAAAATGAGTATATTCTGGAAATCTCGTATACAGGATTGTGACTAAAGGTTTTTTAGATTTCAGCCTTATTGAAGTATAAATGACATCTAAAACTGTAAGATATTTCACACGGACATCGTGGTGATTTCATACATATACAGATTGTGAAAGAATTCCCCTCCCATCTAGTTAAATAACACATTCATCACTTCGCTTCTGTATCTTTTTTTTTTCTTTTTTGGTGAGAATATCTAAGATCTACTATCTTTGCAAATTTCAGTTATACGATACAATGTTATCTATAATTACCATTTTTACATTACAGCCCAGACCTTATTCATCTTGTAGCTGAAAGTTTATACCTTTCACTGACCTTTTCTAATACCCATCCAGTTACTGGCAATCCCTTTTCTATTCTCTGTTTCAATGAGTTTGACTTTTCTTTGCTTTTTAAAAAATATTTCTTATACCATGCAGTATTTGTCGATATCTATATGGCTTATTTCATTTAGCATAATGACCTTAAATTCCATCCATATTGCTGCAAATAGTAGGATTTCCTTCTTTTTCGTGGCTGAAGAATATACCATTGTGTATATATACGCACCTTCTTTATCCATTCATCCATTGAAGGACACTTAGATTGTTTTCATATCTTGGCTAATGTGAATAGTACAGCAATAAACATGGGAGAACAGATCAGTCTTCAATATCCTGTTTTCATTTCCTTTGAATATAAACCCAGAAGTGGGATTGCTGAATCATATGGTCATTCTTTTAAAATTTTTGAAGAACCTCCATACTGTTTTCCATACTGGTTATGCCAATTTCCATTCCCACCAGCAGTGGATAAGGGTTATTTTCTCCACATTATTGCCAATACTTGTTATCACCTGCCTTTTTGATGATAGCCATTCTAACAGGTGTGAGATGATACCCCATTGTGATTTTGATTTGCACTCCCTGATAATGAATCATATGGAACACCTGTTCATGAACCTGTTGGCCATTTGTATGTGTTCTTTGGAAAAATACCTATTTAGTTCAACTGGTCATCTTTTCCAGATTGTTTTCTTGCTATTGAGTTAGTTGTATGAATTCATCACATGTTTTGGATATTAACCCCTTATCAGATATATGATTTTCAGACATTTATCCCATCCCTTAGGTCACCTTTTCATTCTGTTGATGATTTCCTTGGCTGTACAGAAGCTTTTTACTTTCATGTAGCCCCATTTCTTTATTTTTCCTTTTTGTTGCCTTTGCTTTTGGTGTCAAATCCAAAAAATCATTGCCAAGACTTATGCCAAAGTGGGGTATTAAAGTCCCTGCTATCATTGGATTGCTATTTCTCTCTTCAGCTGTGTCTCTATTTGCTTCATATATTTAGGTGCTTCTGTGTTGAGTTTGTAAATATTTATAAATGGTATAGCCTCTTATGAATTGATACCTTTATTATGATATAATGACCATCTTTGTTTCTTATAACAGTCATTGTCTTAAAGTCTATTTTGTCTCTTATAAATATCTACTCCCATTTTCTTTTCATTTCCATTTACTTGGAATCCTTTTTCTATCAATTCATTTGCAGTTTGTGTATCCTTAAAGCTGAATGAGTCTCTTGTAGCCAACATATAGTTCGGTCTTTTTTTTTTTTTTTAATCTATTCAAATTTTGTGTCTTTTGATTGGAGAATTTAGTCTACTTGCATTTAAAGCAATTATTGATAGGTATGGGCATAGTATTACCATTTTGTTAATCATTTTCTAGTTGTTCTGTGATTCTTTTTTTTCTTTCTTACTCTCTTCCTCTTTGATTGATGATTTTCTGTAGTGGTATGCTTTGATTTCCTTCTGTTTATCTTTTGGTATTTAAGACAGGTTTTTGAATTGTGGTTACCATGAGGCTTATAGAAATAATCTTTTATTTGTAACTGTCTATTTTTAAGCTGATAATAAATAATTTTGAAACATACTAAAACTCTACATTTTTATTCTCTTTCCCACATTTTACAACTTGGATGTCACCATTTACATCTTTTATCTCTTGTTTCTGTTGAGAAATTATTGTAGTTTAGTTATTTTTAATACTTTTTTCAACCTCCATAGTACATTTATATGTAGTTTGGCTACCCCTTTACATTAGAGTATTCTGAATTAAAAATATATATATATTCACCTTTATGAGTGAAACATATGCTTTCACTTCAACTTGAAGAAGTTCCTTCGAAGTTCCTTGAAGTCCCTTGAAGAAGTCCCATTTTTTTAAGGCTGTTCTGTGGTGATGAGCTCCTTTAGCCACTTGCTTGGAAGACTTTATTTTTTTCTTCAATTTTGAAGGCTAACTTAGCTGGATAGAATATTCTTGATTATTGGGGTTTTCTGTTTGTTTCTTTTGTTTTCCTCTCAGCCCTTTGAATATATTGTGTCACACCCTTTTGGCCTACATAGTTTCTGTGAAAAAATCTGCTGATTGTTCCCTTGTACGTAACAAGTTGTCTTTCTCTTGCTGCTTTTAAAACTCTCTGTCTTTAAATTTTGACAATTTAATCATAATGTGTCTCAGTGTGGGTCTCTTTGGATTTATCTTATTTTGAACTTTCTGTGCTTCCTGGATTTGGACATCTGTTTCTTTTCCCAGGGTAGAAAAGCTTTCAGCCAATATTTCTTTAAATAAGATTTCTGCCCCTTTCTCTCTCTCTTCTCCTCTGTGATCCATATAATGGGAATAATGGTCCACTCAATGAAGGGCCCAAGTCCTTTCATCTATGTTGACTCTTTTTCAGTCCTTTTTGCTTTTGGTTTCTCTGGATGAATGACATTGTCCTGTCTTTGCATTTGTTGATCCTTTTTCAGCTTGATTTAGTCTATTGTTGAACATCTTTACTGAAATTTTTCAGTAAAGTCATTGTATTCTTCAGCTCTGTGATTTCTTTTTTAGCACTTTTTAGTATTTTCTATCTCTGTCGAAATTATTCCTTATTCATCTGTTGTTGACCTTGGTGAGCATCTTTGTAACTATTATTTTTAATTATTTATCAAGTTAATCACTTATCTCCATTTCATTAAGACTGATTTCTGGTGTTTTATCTTATTCTTTTGTTTGAAACAGATTTGTCTGTTTCTTGATTTTTCTTTGCATATAAGATACAACAACTGTCTCTCCCGGTCTTGACAGGGTGGTTCATATAGAAGATAAAGTTTTTTGCTACACTCATCCCAACCTCTTGGTTCGCTCTCAAATCTTTGTGATTATCCAAGCTTCCTTCCTTGTTTCTAGTGACTTTCAGCACATGGGGATGTCCTATGAAATTTCAGTGTCCCAAAAGGGAGGATCTCAATTTGGATCTAGATGTAGGCTGATTGGAGTCAGACCCTTGGAGAACATATGTTTTTTTTTTTTAAGATTTTATTTATTTATTCAACAGAGATAGAGACAGCCATTGAGAGAGGGAACACAAGCAGGGGGAGTGGGAGAGGAAGAAGCAGGCTCATAGCAGAGGAGCCTGATGTGGGGCTCGATCCCACAACGCCGGGATCACGCCCTGAGCCGAAGGCAGACGCTTAACCGCTGTGCCACCCAGGCGCCCCTGGAGAACATATTTTAAAGTATGCAAGCAGACATCTTTCAGGGAAAGACTATCAGATGGGTGTTTGTCTCTTCTCCCTCTGCACTGAGCAACATGTTTTGATCTGGATATTTTCTCATTAATCTAATCTGTAGGAATAAATCAGCTAGTTTTTGGATTTCTATCAGAAGGAATTTCTTCATGTGTAGCTACATATTCAATATATATATTTGTCCATGGGAGGATGTGAATTCAGGAGACTTTTTTGTCACCATCGTGGACCAGAACTCATAAAAGCAGATTTAAATAATTCAATTTACAATAGATTATTCTGGATTATTTGTGTGGACCCAATGTCATCACAGGATCTGCATGGGTTGGTCATGGGAGAGAAGCTCACTCCTGCTGTGCTACAACATGTTAGGTAGCTCTTGTCTGAGGAGGGTGATTCTCAGAAGGTGCAACGGCGAGCGTTAGTAGTCAACACTTAAAGTCGCTGAAGAAGGGTGTACTCACATAATGGGGCTATTTAAGCAAGTCCAAAATCCTTAAGGTAGTGTATCAGGAAGGGCAGGCTGGAGCTCTCAGCCTGGGGATAAACCTCAATTCACCGATGGAATATGTTCTGGTAATCTATGTAAAGGATTGTGGTGTAGTTAATAATACCATATTGTGTACTTTAAATTTACTAAAAGAGCCAATATTATGTATTCTTATCACAAAAAATGATAACTATTTTTAATTTTTAAAATTTAATTAACTTGGTTGTGGTAATCATTTCATAATGTATACATACATCAAATCATGACATGGTATACTTTAAATATATACATTGAACTTGTTAATTTTATCTTAATAATGCTGCAAAGAATAAAGTAAAATTAAATTAAAATAAGCAAAATTAAGTTACATTAACTGGGCAATGAAGGCCATTGTTGAAAAGAGAAAAAGAAAATGAGGCTTATGTTTCAGTAAAAATTTATAACTTGATTTCAGAGCTCACACTAAGTAGGTAACCAGCATTTTTTGTTTTAGCATGAAATGTGAACAACATTATTGTGGTAAATAAAACAATGATTTACTAATGGTTCTCATAAAAATAGAATATTGCCTTTTAAGTGCAAATAGACTTCTGTGTTGATAATTACAGACTGAAACATAATAGAGGGAGTGTTTATCACCTAAGCATCACTTTCTGTATTCTTACACAAAGTTTAAGACAGAGGAAGTGTCTATTTCAACATGAGGCAGTGAGAAAGTGACTATATGGTATCCACCATAGAGTACTGGGAATGGAGCTTTCATACCCAGGTTCCAGTCACTTGCCTCAGCCATGTGGCCTTGACGTTTAACCTTGGTGAGTCATTTATCTTAATTTTCTCCCTAGGTAACTAAGGTTAATGGTAAAATCTGTCCTGGTCCCTTCTGGTGTTGTTGTGAAGATCAAAAAGATAATTCATGAAGGTTATTTAACTTTATATAGCCATGATATTGGTGTTGATACTATCATCATCCCTCCCCCCCACCCCACCATCAATATACAAGGAAGTTAAATACTGATCACTTCCAGTGTTTGGAAAAGAAATATATTGACTTTCTGAATAGATATAAACATAAAAATGGTAATAATCAATCCTGTTGACCAGATTGAGCAGTTACCCATGTGAAATTGTTCCAGTGACAGTGCAGAATTTAAAAACCTAGCTCAGCAATACATTTTTTTATTTAGGATTTATTTTACTCATTAAACTTCTATGGTCTCCTTTCTTTGTCTTTATTACCTGGCTTCTAAGCTCATGCATTCGTTATTTGGGATGTTACTGTTTTTCTTTTTGATGACTCTAGAAGAAGTTTGAGGATGAAGAACATAATTCTTGTTGCATTCCCATCTTTTCATGTGGCACTTCCAACATTTCCAAATCTCAAGTCAGAGGTAGGGTAGGGATTAGTTCAGGTAGCATAGATCTATCAACTACTTAAAAGTAGGTGCAATAACTCAAGGTCCATTTAAATTAAGTTATGGGGAGGCTTGGATGTTTTAAATTATTTGACAATGGATCTGAACTAAACTAATTACTTTCCACAGTATGCCTTTTTAAAGGAAGTGGATTTCAGAAATACCATATTTATTCTATTCAAGCAAAATTTTAACTTAAAAATATGGGAATAAGATACTTTATTAATTCATACTTATAAATGATTATTACCATAGTTGCTATTGTGGCCCAATATTCAAAAGGAAATGGTATATGACTATATTTTATGTTAATCTTGGTATGCAATATAATTTGTCACTCTGAAAGATTTGGAGTAATTACTCCTTCTTAGTAGACAAGCATAACATGTTTTTAAATATCATTGCCCTAAAGAAAGAGTAGGTTCCTCCAAACAGCTTCCAAATTGAATACCTAACTTGGATTTTATAGGATTTTCCCCCCATAAAATACTAGATGGAATCAGTTACAGTTGTCTTCTGCAATGGAAATTTTTGTGGAAAATTTAGCATTGATCTTCAGGAGCTAAGCCCTAAAAAGATCAGCCTTGCCCAAAGTTTGCAAATGTATGCAAAACTGGTTTTGTTTAATAAATAATTATATAATATAATTATAAATAATTATAATTTCCATTGTGTTTTATTTTGTTTGTTGCTTATAGATTTTTAAATCACAAGTGATATAAAGTCATCTTGCTAAAAGAGAAATTTTCCTGTCTCTTGTTAATGCCTTACCACATTCCCACATTGCCCTGAATGCTATATTGCCTACTTGGTACTTTGGTATGAATTTTGAGTGATATGATAATAATAGAGTGTTATTCCTGATTGTAATTCATTTTGCTTGCATATCAATCTTGCTGTATTCGAATGTATACAAAGAATACTAATCACTGTACTGTATGTCTTTAATCTCTGTCATAAAAAAACATCTTTATTTGCATATGCATGAATTTCAATAATATTTGCATAAAGAGAAAGTCAGACACTTTGATTACCAGTAATCTTTTTACAATTTATAAGGTTTTACACTGATTTTTTCCCCCTTAATTATTTTTTCTTGTCAGGTTGAGTTTGCTCTCATTTTACGCCCATCTTAGAGAATGTGTCAATAATAGCTAATACACAAGAAGGCAGAATAGTGAGAGAACATCCAACAAAAATTGCCAATGTTGATTAATAAACTGTCAATTTAGGTATTCACTCAGAACAGTTCTCAATCCAAAGAGGTGAAAAATGAATTATTTACCCCTTTAACTATAATATCTTTCTCCTTCCCATTCTCAGATCATAAAAAGTAAATTATCAAAGATCCAATGTTTAACATATAATAGGTAAAATGTTTCAGAACTTGTCTAACAAAGAGCTAAAAACAACATTTTTTAAAAAGCTACAAAACAAGTTACATTTCATAAAAGTTTCCATGAAGCAACAAGTCTGTATTTTGTTTCTCCTCTCTTTAATGCTACAATTAACCTTACTCTGAAATGTGTGAAAATCTGCAATCACTTCTTGTCCATGAAAAATGTGAGGCTTCTCAGCTCTAAGGCAAGAAACAGGCTAAACCAGATAACTGCGGTTAAATTTTATGAGGGTTTTCAACTACAGTTATCCTCACTACCACAGTGACAACTTTTGAATATGTTGCTGGAAATCCACTTGCTACTTTGTTTTTCTCCCAATCCCACTAAATCTCTGAAGATCAGATCCGAGGTCTCCTTCCATCTGCTTCAATCTAGCCAGTGAAGTTCTGTAATCACTAACACTCTCCTGTTTTCATTTTAGTGGCTACTTTCATATAAAATTGTCTTCATAGTTAACAACTGTTTAAATATATTACAAACTAAAGTTTTGATAACGTTGGATATAGGCTACTATAAAATATAGAAGAATTGAAGGGATTTACTTATTAGTAACCCAACCTACTAACACACAGAGCCTATGGAGTTTGTTACTCTTTTGTTTCCAAAACAATCTGGATTCACCTCTCCCACCCCCACGCCACTACTTTGGTGGGTCTCTTATATGTACAGATACATTTCAGACTTCTAGAAGTGCTTGGGTTCTACCACCTGCTTTATATTGCAAGAAAACACCTTCACAGTAGTCCTGCTCTCAAGTACCAAAGCTAGTGTTTATTTGTGAGATGTTTTGCATTATCTCACAAACATGAGAAATAAGGTTTAGTATAGTTATACCCATTTTGCACACAAACTAAGAATTGAACACGTGGAGTATGTTCTCCAAGGTAAGTTACCTGGTAAGCCAGGACCTCTAGCAGCCCAATCACATTCCGAACCAATGTGGTTATGGTGGGCTTCATAGCTGTCTATTTTCACAGGTAAGGTGCATTCAGGCTGGCCTTAAATGCGATAGAATGATGACAATGGCATGATACATTTTCTTAGTTGATGCTACTCATTCTGTGAAACAGGCGGTGAGAATATTTTCCTCTCTTTTTACATATCAGATAATTTTTATTTAGAAAGATTCTATGAATGGCCCAAGGCCACAAAGTTAGTTTATGTAGAGTTTAGGTCAGAATCCAGGTCCCTTGAGCAGAAATTCCAAGTATCCAGGGTTTTTTCCATAGTTATCCCATGATTATCACTGTTTTAATGCCCTGCATTTGATTTGACACACATTTTCAAAGTGTGACAGCCACAGGATGCAATGTTAGCCCAAAGAACATGTTAAGTACAGTCATCTATGGGGAATGAGAGCGGAAGTTGTTATTGTGAATTTCAGGACAATTATTTTCCAGAAAATAATTGAAAATTTAAAAATTGGTACTAAGGGATATATTTTGCTGTTTACTTAGATACATCTTGAATTTCCTAGATTTCTTTTTTCTTTTTTTTTTTTTTTTAATATTTTATTTATTTATTTGACAGAGAGATAGCCAGCGAGAGAGGAAACACAACAGGGGAGAGGGAGAGGAAGAAGCAGGCCCAGCCGAGGAGCCCGATGTGGGACTCGATCCCGGAACGCCGGGATCACGCCCTGAGCCGAAGGCAGACGCTCAACGACTGCGCCACCCAGGCGCCCCTGAATTTCCTAGATTTCTAAGCTGCAGGTGTTCTTAAATCACAAATAAGGTTGTCATATAATTTGTTGTCCAAACTAGAGCATTTTTAAAGGTGAAAAGAGGCACTATTAAAAATGTTGCCAGGACAGGCAAACCGGGATAGGTTCACCCTAATTGTAAAGGGCACTGACAACATTTTTTGTTGTTTGTTTGTTTCCTAGAAATAATTGCCTGCCTTCAAGTCCTTATGTGCTTATCTGTAAAACCCCATGATGTTATTTGGAATTGGTTCTATTATACTTTATCCCTTTAATTTTTTTTCTTCTGGGTGAAATTGTAATAATTCCTATATGCCTGAGTACAATGGTCAGCTAGTTTGGTAAGGATGAGAACTTCAAACCAGTATGTTTTAAAATATTTCCCATTTGTATCAAAGGGTTTAGCTTGCAATGAACTTGGCTGCTATCTTTTGAAATTGGAAGGAATAAAACATGTCCTTGACTCTTTTGTATGGTGGCTACCTAAAAAATCACATTGTAAGAGCCTGTAATCACCACCATCTCTTCCTTTTATTTAGCCTAGAGACACATATAGGAATTAAAATCATTCCCAGGGGATGCCTGGGTGGCTCAGTCGGTTAAGCGTCTGACTTTGGCTCCAGTCATGATCCCAGGGTCCCGGGATCGAGTCCCACATTGGCTCTCTGCTCAGTGGGGAGTCTGCTTCTCTCTCTTCCTCTGCTATTCCCCCTGCTTGTGCTCTTTCTTTCTCTCTCTGACAAATAAATAAATAAAATCCTTAAAAAATAAAAAAATAATAATAAATAAAATCATTCCCATGAAGATCAAGTCCATCAGCTTTTCTCTCTCTCTCTCTCATAAACACTGGCAAGTGTGGAAGAATCAAAATCTGATTAAAAAATGAATTAATTTCCTTAAACCTGACATATCAATGATACTGAACTGTGACATGCTGTCAGGTGTTCTTATTGAGAAGGACCAACATACTTCCATGCATTCCATTTCTGAGGGAGAAAAATACACACAACTAAGCAAAAATGCATGCAACTCTTTTAACCCATGCCCTCTGCATCTGTCCTGATTGCCTACCAAAGAAGTGAATTCATGCATTCGACAAATACGTGTTTGAGCACTTGCTGTGTGCCAAAAGTAATGCTTACCATGCAAAGGGAATAAAGACTTTATATTTGTATTCAGTCCAAAAGGAAACACCAAACTGTGAAGACTGCCATTTGAGTTAGATAATAGAGAATAAAGGGATGGCACTGACCTGAACCCTATGATTGGGATTAGGGGACAGTGTAAACAGTCAGAGTGAAGGGTCAAGTGTCATCATGAATAGAGGTCTTGAGCCAGAAGGAGCTTGGAGACCAGTAACATTTTTTGGATCATGATATGTCTCAATATAAGGAAGCCAAGACTTTTGTTTGTTTTTATCTATAAGCAAGAATTTGTTTTACAATATTCTAGGCAATTTCCTGTTATGCAAGATGAACAAGTTCTGGAGATCTTCTGTATAAAGCAGTGTCTGTAGCTAATAATCCAGTGTTGTGCACTTAACAATTTGTTAAGGGGGTAGAGCTCATGTTAAATATTCTTACACACATGATGAAGGTGCAGGGGGAAAGTTTTGAGGTGATGAATGTTTGTTAACTTGTTTGCTGTGATGGTTCCATGGGTGCATGCATATTTCTATGTTCAACAGATTATATATAATTAATGTGTCCAGTGTTTGTTTTTGCTTTTTGTTTTTGTTTTTGTTTTTTTTGTATATCAGTTATACATCAGTAAAACTGTTAAAAAAAATCCAAGGCAATGGAATAGAAAAATCTGATGTGTAATGTCCAACATCATTCTGCCGACTCTTGCTCCTAAACACTTGTAATATCTTTATATTCATGTATGTGTGTGTGTGTGAGAGAGAGAGAGAGAGAGAGAGACTGAGAGACAGACATTGCAGTGCACTTTCAAAGATACAATGCTGAGATTTTAACTGCTCTTCTCAGAACAGGGAAAGGCCTGGGTGACAGCTAGAAAGCAGCAAAGTCTCATTCCCTTTTACTTTGATTATATTTCCTCTGGACTGACTCAGAACATACAAATTGGGAGAAGACATTTGCAGAGATTTTAGATGTTTCTGTGGAATGCAAAATGCTGTTTGAATTCACAGTTCTCCCCACCTGTCCCCTTAGAAAGTTCACTGCTTAGAGTTCTTAAATGAAGACATCACATCAGCGGTGGGGGGCCATTAATGTTATCTAATAGTTACTTTTACTCCGAGCTAAATAATTCAGGACTATTGTTTTTGAAGATTTTGTTTCTTTGAGAAAGAGAGGGTGTGCACATGAGCAGGGGTGGGGAGGGGCAGAGGGAGAGGAAGAAGGCTGAGCAGGGGGCCTGACTAGGGGGTTCAATTCTAGGACCCTGGGATCATGATCTGAGCCAAAGGAAGACACTTAACCAACTGAGCCACCCAGGTGCCCTGGAACTATTTTTTTAAGGCTTGTCATTATTTCATTAAAAAATGCAGCAGTCCTTTCAGGGAGCAGGTTTAAGTTGTCCAAGATTCTAATTCTGTCACAACATTGAAGCACCAGCAGGGGGGTTCCCCAAGTTCTAAGATAATAAAGGTCAATGGGATGGGACAATGAGTGGATATACTGAAGATGCTCCAATGGACTGAATTATGTACCCCTCCCATTCATATGCTGAATTTCTAACTCTTAATGTGATGGTATTTAGAGATGGGGTCTTTGAGAAGTAATAGGTTTAGAAGAGGTCCTGAAGGTAGAGCCCTGGTCCAGTAGGAATTAGTACTTTTATAAAAAGAGACACCAGAGAGCTTGCTCACTCTTTCTGTGCATATGTATCTAGGAAAGGCCATTTGGGTGCATAGCAAGAAGGTAGCTCTCTGCAAGCCAGGAAGAGAGCCCTTACCAGAAACTGACCATGTTGGCACCTTGGTCTCAGACTTCTAGCCTCCAGAGTGGTGGACAATACATTTCTGTGTTAAAGCCACTTAACCAATGGTATTTTGTTGGACAACCCAAGCCAGACTAATGCAGATGTTGGGGCTCTCAAGATTCCCATCCCTGAACTATCTGAGCACATGGGCTTCTTCAAGCAACACCTTCAGGAAATTTACTTGAAAGTCACGTGGATGCCTGTTAAAATGCAGATTCCTGAGCCTACTTGGACTTATTTGATCAGAATCCCTAGAGATGGAGCCCCAGTACTTACATTGTACTGTTCACTGGTGTTCCTTGAAAAGTTTGATTGTAAGCAGCACAAGGACAGGGACAAATTCTTGTTTGTTCAGTGCTATGTGTGTCATTAGCATTTGGTGAATCTGGAACAAATGTCCTATTTGAATTCTCTAGGTTACGAGAAGGTGAAACAAGACTGTGAAGATGAAGAGCCATTTGGGGTGGTATGGAAGTCCAGTGAACTATCAGAGACAAACCATGTTGTCATGTATTCTGAGTTGAACTACTCTCTTACTTTCAATGCCCAAATTGGAAAAAGTTTGCTTTTCACGAAGCTCTCTGACTAGCTATGTAAGAAGCTCTTTTCTACTTACTAATATATCCCATTTATTTTTATTATTTGTTTATATATCATGTACTTATCAATACATGTAGCCAGTGTCTTTATTGCCCCATTTCCCACTGTTAGTGCAATGGGGCAGGCAACATACTGAGAATAAAAGTTCTAGAATTTTATCCCAACTCTGACACGAGCTACATGTTCAAGGGCAAATCCATTAGAATTCTATAAATCTCAGTGTCATGGGTTTAGACTTGCGCTTGATGGTCGAAACACAGTAAAATTCAATGATTCTATGATTTCATCATTAAATAATTTTTCTTTTCTCCCAAATACTGGTAGTTTTACCTGGAAACTTTTAGGAGATTTCAAATGACATTCTGAGTTCGAATGGAGCAAGAACTGGGCACCTGACATGGAAGGCCTTCCAGGTTTTTGAAGAGAAATAGATCTCCATATCAATCATGTTTGCATCAACATAAACATTTTGCTTTTGTTATTATTATTATTATTTTGCAGGGACATCAATGGGACATGTAAGTGGCAGAAGAAAATACTTACGTGAGGGTAATCTGGTATGTTCAAATAAATCCTCTGTCACCCTAGTGTAGATCCCAACATGTCCCATTCGAATCTTCTCCGATACAATCAACTAGATTCAACTCTGTGTAAATATTGGTTCATAAATTGAAAAACAAATTTAAACTTGGTTTACAATGAAGGGATAACTTGATTTTTATTGTTCATTTGCTCATTCTTTGGGTGGGAAAGGACAGTTGCTGACGGAGGACATGATTTCATCTGGAGAAATCAGGAAGTATTTGCAGGAAATAGTAATAAAATGACATGCAAATATGTACAAATTCTAGGTCACCACACAAAGCCAGATCTGCATCCTGTTTTCCCCTGTGGAATGGAAAAGAATCAGACCAACACACTCTCAGTCATTTGCTATCAACTGCTTTCAACAATTCTTAAACGCTCCTGCCATTTGCCTCTGTGATGGATCTGGCACGTGAATGCAATGGAGCAGGTAACAGATCACTGGGAAAATCAACAAACATTCCCCAAACCAGCTCTACGATTTCATTACCATGCCTTTCCCACTTCTGTTTATCCTCCAGATCCAGGGTTTCTAAGTAAAATAATGACCACCCATTGTTCTCAGGAGCAAAGAAGGGAAGAACTAAACCACGGAGCACGCATGACTGCTGTAAGGGAAAGAGTGGAGACAGTCTTTTCTGTGTCATTGTCCCTCCCATGACAATTTCCTGCCTGCTAAGAGGGAATACAAGGGCCTCTGGTATTCTCAGAAAGCCTCCAAGCAGTGTGGGAGAAAAAAACTCGAACCAAGAAACAGTGGTAAGATTAATTTTGTTTGGAGAACACTGAAGAGAATAGAAACTCTTTGTTTACTTTAGAGGTATGTTGCCATTTGATTGTATTTAGTGCAAACAGCAACTGTTAGGAAACAATATATAGATCCAATCTATTACCATAGCAGTAGGAGAGCTTTAAATGAGCCTACTGAAAGCCTTTACTAAATGAAATTCTTTGCATATTAGCACCATATCTGCACCTCCTTGATTCCTGAGGAAGGGTGCTTACACAGAGGGTGTGTTACCTGGGCAGATGGATTACTGTTTGCAAACAAGGAGCACTTTTAAGCAGAGCTTTCAAAGCAAGGCTGCAAATCTGGCCAGCCTTCCCAAGCGCCTAGACTTGGCCATCCTGTTGGCACTATTCCTTCCAGGGCAGGGGTCCAGTTCATCCTGTCTCCATTCTCTCCCTTGGTATCTCAGTCTTTCCATCAACGGTCCTCCCGCCCCAAACATATGCATGTGCGCACACACACACCCCCTTATGTGAATTTCAAATAGAGATCTCCCCTTAATATTCACCTACCTTTAAATTAGGTAGTTCTTGAGGCCATTCTAAGTCATTAATCTGTAGGGAGACGATTCTGGTTTTGGTTTTACCCTACAGAAATTCTCTTTTCTTTTCTCTTTGTATTGCCATTTTGCCAGGTAATACCTTAGGGTATTTTTTCTACAATTTTGAAGCTGTATTAATTTAAATAACATTATTGATGATTTATATATAATAAAATTTACCAATCTTAACAGTACATGGAATGTGTTTGGACAAATGCATATAATCAAGTAACCAACACCAGAATAATGTTATCGAATATTTCCATCGCCCCAAAAGGTACCCTGTGCCCCCTCGGAGTCACTATGTTATTCCCACCCTCAGCCACTTGCAAACGTATCTACTTTCTGTCACTATAGTTTTACGTTTTCTAGAATTTCATTCAATAGAATCGTGGACCATAAAATCTCTTGGGTCTGGCTTCCTTCTCAGCATAACGCTTTCAAGATGCATCCACTTGGTTGTGTACCACCAATAGCTAGTGTCTTTTTATTGCCGAATAATGTTTTATTATATGTGCATACCACGGTTTGTTTATCCGTTCACCAGATGATGGCCATTTGGGTTGTTTCCATTTTCTGGCTATTGTGAAAAAAGCTCCTATGAAAAGTACACTGCAAGTCTTTATGTAAACATATGTTTCACTTATCTGGGGTAAATAGCTCAGAATGGGATGGTGGAATCCTAGAGTCAAGTATGTACAACTTTATAAGAAACTATCAAAGTGTTTTCCAAAGTGAATTATACATTTTGTATCCCTACCAGCGATATACAATGCTTCTTATTGCTCTATCATTCTTGATGTGATCAGGCATTTTTATTTTAGCTATTCTAATAGGTATGTAATAGCATCTCATTGTGGTTTTAATGTGCATTTTCTTAAAGATCCTGTGCATATTTTCATGTGCTCATTGGTCATCTGATTTTCTTTTTTAAAATGTCTGTTCAAATCTTTGTGTGTGTGTGTGTTTTTAAAAGATTTTATTTATTTACTTGAGAGAGAGAGCAAGCATGAGTGAGGGAGGGGGGCAAAGGAAGAGGGAGAGGCAGACTCCCTGCTGAGCAGGGACCCAGATGTGAGGCTAGATTCCAGGACCCTGGGGTCACGACTGAACCAAAGGCAGATGCCCAACCAACCAAGCCACCCAGGTGCCCCCAAATCTTTGTTTTTTTAAAGTAATTTCCCCCTTTCTTATTGATCGGGAAGTGTTCTTTATATATTCTGGATAGGAATCCTTTATCAGATATGTGTTTTGCCAATATTTTCTTCCAGTCTGTGGCTAGTCTTTCTATATTTTTAACAGTTTTAAGTTCAATAAAGTTCAATTTATCAATTTTTTCTTTTGTGGTTAGTATTCTTGCTACTTTAATTAATATTACTCTACATAAGTTTGTAAGGTTTTTTTTTCCTAAGTTGATGTATACAGGTTTTAGAGTCTCAGTTCTTATACGTAATTCTATGATCCAATTAGAAGTAATGTGTGTACTTTATTCAGAAATGCATTTTTCAGATGTATATTGTTAAATTTCCAAATATTTGGGGTTATCCAGATATTTTTCTGTTATTGACTTCTGCTTTAACTCTGTTTTGCTCAAAAAATATATGATTTATGTTTTCAAATATTTTAAAGTTGTTGAGATTTACCATCCAAAATATGATCTATCATTGCCAATATTCTGTGTCCATTTAATAAATTATCTTCAACTATTGATAGGTGGAGTATTTTATAAGCATCAATTATATTAATTTCATCAATAATGTTCTTCAAGTCTTTTGTATTTTACAGATTTTCTACTGGTTTTTTGTATTAATTACTGTGAGCTGACTATGATAACTAATAATAAATATAGGCTTTTCCTTTCTATTATATTAGTTTTGCCTTTATGTATTTTGAAACTCTGTTATTAGGTACATATCCATTTAGAATTGTTATGTCTTTTTGAGTATTAACTTCTTTATGATTATAAATATCCCATTTTATTCCTGATAATTTTATGTGCTTTTTGCACAAACAGGGATTCACTCTTTTCTTATATGTACAATCTGACTTCTATTTGCATTGTTTGTAAAATTTACCCTTGAAGTAATTATCACTATGTTTGCTTTACATGTTTCCTCTTGCTGTATGATTACTATATACCCATCTGCAGATTATCACTTTTTCCTTTTCCTTTCCTTTCCTTTCCTTTCCTTTCCTTTCCTTTCCTTTCCTTTCCTTTCCTTTTCTTTCTTTCTTTCTTTCTTTCTTTCTTTCTTTCTTTCTTCCTTCCTTCCTTTCTTTTTTTTTTTGACTTACTTTTGCATTGACATATTGTATGATTACATTTTTTCTTGATCATTGTCTTTAGTTATAGTCTTGTGTTTTTATGTTTCTGGTTGTTCTAGAATTTATAGTGTAAAGCTTTAATTTTTCATGGTTGATATGCAAATAATATAATGCTACTTTACGTACAATATTGATTGCCTTAAATTGGAATATTTCCGTTTACCCACCAGTCATTGTGTGATTGTTTTTATATGTGGTTATTGTTTTGTTCTAAACTGTCTATGGTCTTTTAAAGATATCTGAAAATGAGTAAAATTCTTTTTCTATTCATCATTCTAGTCATTATTTTCATGACGTTTAATTTTTTTGTGTAGACTCATATTTCCATTTGGTATAATTTTTGTTCTACTTGGAGAACATTTTTCATTTCTTGTAGTAGTAGTCTGAAAAGTAATAAGAATAAATTATGGAGTTGATAGTACATGAAGAAGTAGAAAGTATGACAACAAAAAACAAGTTCTAGGAGGGGAGAACTTGAAATATACTCACACACGATGTGTGAGTGGCAAAAGATCAATTGACTGTGATAAATTAAGATGTATACTATAAACCTAGAGCAAACACTAAAATAAAACAAACAATAGTTACAGCTAATAAGCCAGCAAAGGAGAAAAAATAAAGTCATAATTAATACTTACTTCAAAATAACAGAAAAAAAATTATTCTAAAGTAAAAAAAAAAAATGGAAAGGACAATAGAGCAAATAAATAGCAAATAGCATGATGCAAGATTTAAACTCAAACATACTAACTATCATGTTAAATTATTTGATCTACACATCATAGTTAATGACAGAGCTCGTCAAACTAGATGCAGAGAATAAGACCTGACTATGAGGCATCTACAAGGAAACCAATTTACATATAAAGATGCCAGTGGTTAAGATAAAGAACCAAAATAAGATAACTCTGGCCTAACTTTGTTCCAAATAAAACTGGAAGGCCTCAATAGTTGTAGAAACAAATATTTGACATTATTCAACATCCATTAATGAGAAAACCTCTCAGCAACATAAGAATAGAGGGAAACTTCACTATGCTAAAGGGCATTTACATACACCTACAGCTAAAATTAAAATTAATGATAAAATATTGGCATTTTCCTCCTAATACCAAGAACAATGCCGGGATGTATTCACTCACCCATTTTATCCAACACTGTACCAGAAGTCATAGCCAGTGTAATGGGGAGGGAAAGGGATGATAAAAGGCATGATGACTGGGAAGGAAAACATAAAATTATCTTTATCCACAGGCAACATCATTGTTTACATAGAATATCATCTGGAATCTTCAAAATAATTGCTGAACTTAGTTTATTTAACAAGTTCTCAGGATATAAGCTCAATATACTAAAATCAACTGTATTTTTTCTAGACCAGCAGCTAATATTGGAAAATAAAATCCTAATATTCAATTTCTGATAACATCAGAAACAAAGAGCTAAAGAATAAATTGAAAAGAGATGCAAGACCTCTAAATGAAAACCACAAGTCTCTGTAGTGAATAAGTAAATAATAACTAATAAGTGGAGAAATGTACTATGTCCATAGATTTAGGAAACTCAACTTTTTAATGCAAGGCCAACAACAGCCCACAGGCTGCCCGACCCATTACCAGTTTTGGGAAAATTGTGTTTGAACACAACCATGCCATTTGTTCGTGTATTTTCTTTGACTGCCTAGATCCCGCAATGGTGGGGCTGATTTGTTACAACAGATGTTACAACAGTATGGCCCACCCACAAAGCCGAAATTATTTACTCTTTAGTTCTTTACAAAAAGGATTTGCTGACACATTTTTGATGTGTGAATTGCCCCCAAATTGATCTATAAATTTAACGTAATCCAACTCAAATCCCAATTGCCATTTTCATAAAAATCAACAGGTTAATTATACACATTTATATGGAAAAAGAAAAGATTTGAAATAGCAAAAGGAATCTTGAAGAAGAACATGATTGAAGGACTCATGCTACTGATTTCAAGACTTGTTATAAGGTTAATTATTGAAAGACTATGGTGTTGGCATAGAAATAAACAAAAAGCTCCAGTAAAACAGAATAAGGAATTTAGTATTAGGCCTTGGCCTGTATGTCAATGGATATTTTTAACAAAGGCACTAAGTCAATTCAATGAGAAAAATGTAGGTTTTTAACTGTTCTGTAAAAACTTGATTAAAATGATTCACTAAAAATGGATCTAGTATTTTTATCATAGAATACACAAAAATTGATTTGGGGTATGTAAGAGTAATGTAAAACTTGAAACTATAATGTCTAGAAGAAAACATCAAAAAAATCTTAATGACCTTGCAGTAGGCAGAAATTTCTTAGAGAGGACACAAAAATCACTGAGCAAAAAATAAAACACTGGCAAGTTGAACTTAATGCAAAGTAAAAATTTCTATTCATCAAAAGACACTATTAAAAAATTAAAAAGGCTGGCCATAAAATGAAATAATATATTTGAAATATGCATAGTTAATAAAGAACTTACCCAGAATATGCAATAATACTAACACATTAAGAACACTAACACATCAATAAAAGAGGCAAAGAATACCTCTTCCCCAACAAATATGGGTAAAAAACAGTCATAAAGGTATATGAACAGGCAATTAGCACATGAAAAAATCCTCAATATCTTTAATTATCAGGTGAATTAAAGCCAGACTATAATTCCATTTCAGATCCACTAGAACAGCTAGATTAAAAAGACCAAATGTTGGTCAGTGTCTGGAACAATTGGAAATCTCACAGAGAGTTGCACAAAATGGTACAACCAGTTTGGAAAACCATTTGGCCATTTCTTACAAAAATTAAACTACTTCATCAATTTCACTCCTGAGTATTTTCCCAAGAGAAATGAAAACATGTCCCCAGAAGACTTGTGTGAGACTTTTTTCATAGCAGCTTTGTTCATAATATCAAAAACAAGAAACAAAACCAACCATTCATCAACAGGAGAATAAATAAATCAGAGATATTCATACCATGGTGTCCTAAACAGTGAAAATAAAGAATCCACTCATGGTATGCACATAGCAACACGGATGAATTGCAAAATCATTATGTTAATTGAGAGAAGCCAGAAGAAATGAACATATACTGTAGGATTCCAATTTGCTAGAAGTCCAAAAACAAGCAAAATTAATCTATGACAATAGAAATCAAAGTGATGATGGCTATTGGGGGTGAAATTGATGATGGAAAAACTGAACTATTTTCTTGGGTGTTAGCAGTGTTTTATGCCTTGATGAAGATGGGACAGGAGTGTGTTGATTTATTAAAGCTTATTGAATTATACACTTCGTTTCACTTTACACATTTTACTTTATGTAAAGTTTATTCTAATACAAAGGAAAGATAGATGATAAGCATTGGGTTGATGAATAGAATTGTTGAATCACTATGTTGTACACCTGAAACTAATATAACACTGTATGTTAACTATACTGGAATTTAAAATTTAAAAAAAAAAAAAAAAAGAAGAATGCCCAAGAAAGTATCAGATATAAACATGGCGAGATGGGGTCTGTTCCTTAGGTGCAGGCTTTAGCCTGGAATTTACTGTGGTGCTTGGACAATGCATGACAAAGGCCTGCTTATAACATTGTCAAATTAAGCACCAACTAAATATTGTTAATGAAAAAAAAGATTTATAGTGCAGTGTTTTCTAGATTAATCCTGCAGGTAAGCCAAAAATTAGTACTTTAATATATTTCATATTTTCATGATCATTTTCGAACTACTTAGAACCTAAGACATGTTCAATGACCACTGCCTCTAGTTGTGAGTGGATAGTAATTGGAAAATTGAAAGATACATATGTCAGAGGAACAGCAATTCAAAAGCTCTGAAGCCAAGTGATGCTTAGAGGTGGTCTCAGGGTCCCCAGATGCCCCATGGTCTGTTTGTGGGCTCAGGGCTACATACAGAGCTCAGCGTCTTGGGCCTCTAACCATGCGGTGAGAATTACATAAGTATTCAGGTGTTTCATGCATCATGGGCTTTACAACAGAGGGAGATTATTTGTGCAAGATAGCAGCATATATTAAGGCACACATGCGTTTATATTGTTTTTGGCATCCAGAGGCCCTTTTTACTAGATTTTGTCAACCATGTTTCCTTTGTGAACAGAGGCCGCATACAACAATTGGATGAACAACTTTGCAAAATCTCTCAAGGGGCCTCTCTTGAGGCTGAGCTTGCATGAGCTCACGATATGAGAATATGGCTTGGCTGGACTTTTATTTCAGTAAGTGATCTCATTCACTTAAAGCACTAATCATTTTAACAGGGGAAAAGTATAGCCTTCCAAAATCACAGCAGGAAAAAATAAGAGAAAAAGCATGTCAGAGTGATCTTCTAGAAGTTCCCATGTGATCTTACACTGAAAATTTTCCATTTATACATCATCAGAATGGATGTATAGTCTAATATTACTGGTGAAAGATAGATGAGAAAAGCCAACCTAATGTAAACAAATAGAATTCCAGGCTGCAAAGCTGACTTACCTGGTTTGGTTTTATTACATTTGACATGAAGAAAACCACGTTCCCCTTTTGGAAGTCTTTCCATCGTAAGACGCATAACATCTGCCTGAGCGTAATTTGCAGATGAGAGAGAATGGAATATGCTTTATAGCAGGGTTGATACTAGTAACTGGGTCTACCTGATGTATCATACCTAAATGAAAACTGGAAATTTTAACATGGCTACCCGTACCATGCATCCTGGTTTAACTCTATGTTTATATTCAGGATAGCTAAGCAGAGCTCTTTCATTTATATTCCCTATCTCTCCCACTGTAAATCTGTCCCTTTGCTTATTTCTGATTAGCCACAGTAAAAAGCTGCTCCGTGTGTGCAGCAAAGCACTTTTAAACATCTAAACACTATAGGGAGTAAGATTACTTCCAGCTAACCCTAACAAGTCTGGAAATCACATCAAACCCAGAAATAACGTTGGCCTAATTCTGTTTTCCATCAGTGAGTGCATCAGGAACAAATTCAAGCTAAGTTCATGAAACGGCTGTATTTTTAACAAAAATATGTCTCTATTGGGGAAAAAAAAGAGGGTGAAGGGGTGATGAGCATTTCTATAATTGCATGTGCAGCAATCATCACTCCCGGATTTCTGAATAGAGTCCCAGGTAATGCAGCCCGCTGTGCAGTATGTCAATTAGAGCAAGACTGAGTACTATAAGTGGAGATGCTCGTATTTGGTGGCTCCTGTGGATTTATGAAGCATGGATTCATGATGAGATTCTCTCCGTTTCTATGACCCAACCTCTGAGCATTAGAACTCCTCCTTAACCACTTCAGCACACACGTCACCATGGCGGGGGGCTTTGGTGTAGGAATCTCATGCCCTGAGCCTTGTCATCAGAGCCAGTATGGTCAATGCAAATCAGAAGCTCCTCACTGAGGACCCCTTTTACAGTAACTCCAGCCATAGTTGGTTTTTCCCAGATGAATAGGAAACTCTTACAGCAAATCTTAGAAGTGTGTGGCCAGTTTAGTCCACCATTACTCAAGTCTGTTATCCTTGCTCATTGCCTAAGATCTGAGTCTTTCTACTCATCGACAGTGTACATTCTCAGTTAATGTACTCTGCTCAGTACTCATCCTCTACGTGCCTTTGTGAGATCCTGATCTGGTTATCAATTTCTCCCTCATTTGTGAGTTGTTAACTGAACATCCTGACTCTTCGTGATCTTAACTGAAAGTAGACTTTCCCATGCAAAACTATTTTCCCTGCAACCCTTTCATTTGGATTCCATTTTTTCTCTGACATGTCATGGACCTCACATCTGGGAATTAGATTGGCATCTCTCTGACTTCCATTCTGGAATCTATACTACTTTTCCTTCTCTGTGGAGTAAAAGTCCTGCTCTTTGGAGCCTTATACCAGCTCCTCTTCACCCATCTCATAAATTGCCCATGGACTTTCTAATCACTCTTGCTCATTTACTAATATTTTACTAATATTTTAGTACCTTGTCATAGTGTTTCCTCCTGGTTAAGGTGGGCCTTTATTTTAGATGACATCAAACCTCACTTTGGCAACCATCTAACACAATTGCCTTTCCATTCCTTTATTCTTCTCATCCTGTTCCTTCTGCCTCCAGTCTACTTTACAAGTTATTGCCATGGGCTCATGCCAGAACTTGGCTTCTTGTGAAGCTCTTCTACCACTGGACTAACCTTTCAGAAGCTTAGTTGAGATGGATAAAAAAGGAGAAAAATAGAGGAAACATTAATAGATTGTTTTAATTTCTCTTTTATACACAGAATACTTACAAATACATACTCAGAAAGGATTCAATGGAGAATAAGTGGTAGAAAATGACAAGTTTCATTCATTAGTGATGGAGAAAAATGTCTAAGAAAGGTGCAGAAAAATACAAAAGTGTAGGTGGAAAGATTGGACTTGGCTAGAGGAAGAACAACGTGCCCTTTGAAAGAGTTGGAAAGAAGATAAGGACAAATGTTTACATTACTGGCAAGTTTAGGGAATGCATGTCCAATGGTTTCTAATTTCTCTATAACAAACAAGTAAAAATTTCCTGCAGAGAGTGAAAGAATGTGGTTGGAAATGAGGCAAAAGAACTAAAAAAAATTGTGAAAATTTGGAAGAGAATTATCACACATTGTTGCATATCCAGACGAAAACTCAAACCATAAATGAGTTGGAGTAGATGACAAAGGAATGGCACCTACATAGAAATTTGCAGATGAGAGAGAATGGAATATGCTTTATAGCAGGGTTGATACTAGTAACTGGGTCTACCTGATGTATCATAGGCAAAGTGGCTACATTGCTGGTGAGTGTGTAGTTATGGACTAGCGGGTTGACACTTGGTAGGGAGGGAACAAAAGCCATGCAAGAAGGCCAAAAGACTGAGCGTGAACAGGAGGGATTGAACGACAAAATGCCTCAGAAAGATCAGAGAGAAAGCGTGAGGAAAACAGGAGAGAGAAATTGAAAGGACAAGAGATATAAAAGAGCAAAACACCCCAAATGGCCACTGCCATTTCTTTCTTGCGTAAGAAATGTCGTGACAGGAGGCTCACGTTAACCAGTACAGGAATGTCATTTCCGCCTAAAAAGTTATTAGGGATTCACAAGACTAAAAGCAGATAACAAACACATTTTAGTGACACAATCCATTTGTAGTTTGGAGACTGATTGCTTGTTTGGCCTTGTCACAGCCTAAGTGAAGTGGGACCTCTAATCCAATAGTTTATTTAAAAAGGAGAAATGGGAGCTACAAAAGGCTCCTTAAAGGAAAACAATGGAGAACACAATTCCATACCTAATTTCCTTAACCACAAATTGCTTTAATCCCCACCCTCACAGCAGACAAGCAGATGGCAGTCATTCCTTTCAAATATTGTTGCCGATGAAATACAGAGTGCAGATTGAATCATCATTCTTTTTTAAAAAAGATTGTATGGATTTATTTAAGAGATATAGACAGAGTGCACAAGTAGTGGGGGGGGGTAGAGGGAGAGGGAGAAGCAGACTCCTTGCTAAGCAGGGAGCCCAATGCGGGACTCTATCCCAAGATCCTGGGATCATGACCTGAGCCAAAGGCAGACACTTAACTGACTGAGCCACCCAAGCTCCCCTCATCATTCTTTTAAAAAAAAAGATGTATTACTATAAAAAACACAGAATCAAGCATCTACTTCATGAAATATTTTACTTTAAAATCAAAAAGATGGTTTGACATAAACCAACTGAAGCCAACCCCAGGTAAGAGTAAGAATCAAAGGAAGAATTAAAGACAGCCCCACGAGTAAATTGAACAAAACTATTCTGAGTTTTTGGGTATGTGTCAGGAATTGCTATTGTCCATCAAAAGGAGAAGGAGAAGGCAAGCAAGAATAGTATTTTCAAACATTAAGAAAAGATGTATTTGTTCTGTGGAATTTAGCCCTCAGGGTGAATGCAATGGATCTTCTAAGAACGGCTTCTTTGATAAAGCCTGGAAATTCAGCATTTGGAAATATTCTCTATCTGATAAAGTATTTCTTGCAATCATATTTTGTTCTAGGAAATTGGTCGACAGCAGGTGTTTGCACTGTGTTTTCCAGTAGGTTATGGATTCCAGGCAAACAGTTTTTAGCCAAAGGGGATATTGATTGTATAACTGCTCTACACTCAACGATTCCTCTTCACTGGGGACTATGACTCAAGTCCAACTTGTGCTCAAAGAGAAATATACTTGCTGGTGTCAATAAAGTCTCTGGTAGACTATCATCTGCACAGAATTCAGTTGCAGTGACAAAAAACCTTGGCCAAAGCTCTCAAAGAAAATGAAATATAGCAGAATTCAGTCTCTTTGGGTCAACCTGGAGGCCAGTTGTTTGGGGAGTGTATTACTGACAGAGATGGAGTAGAGCAGAGGTATGTGTTCTGTCCAGATTTATTGAGCGATAATCAGAGGTGAGGGGGTCAGCAAATGCTTTCCCTGCCCTTGAATTAGGTAGAAGGAGTCACAAGGAGAACTTTCTCATTCTGGGAGTCAAGTATGCAACCTTAACATCATAATTCAGACATGAATTATGTAAATTATATCTTCTTCCAGATCTCTGCTAGAGTAACAGTTATCATAATCAATCTTATCTAAACCTGGTTTAAGTAACCTTTTCCTCTGGAAGGACAAGGAAGAAAGCAAGCAACCAAAATACTTGTGCATATTTGTTCATTCATTCAACAAATATTTATTGGCACCTACCATGAGCCAGGTACTGTTTTAGATGCTTAGAATACATTGGTGCTCAAAATAGAGGAAGCTCCCAGTGGAGATCACATCGTACTGAGGAAAGTAAGCAACAGTAGTAAACGTAAATAAATTAGACAGTGTATTAGAAAGTGATTGCTTTAAGAACAACCAGGAAGACCAAATGAGAAGAGGAAGGAGATGCTTTGAATTAAATAAGGCACTTGGAAATGAGACCCAAAAAAATGACATGTAAGCCACGTCTTTGAAAGAGTTCAAGGAGTGAATCCTGCAGATATCTGGGAGAACTGACATAAGTCCATGGAGGAGGATGAGTTTTGAAAAGGAGGGGCTTCAGTCTTCTACCTTCTCTGTAAAGTAGAAAACAAGATCAGATACTAAGAACAATATGGGCTTGGAATAAGGAGCTAGTGAGAATAATTAGAGTTTGGAAGAGCCACTATGGGACAAGCACGATGAAGTAACCAGGGAGAGTAGAAAACAGATTCTTAGCAGTGCTGGAGGCTCAGGTAAGTTGGGGGACGCCAACCACATGTAAAGACACACACAGTCTGAACGGTGGCATGCTTTTCTGAACAGTGTGCTTGACAGAGTGAAAAGCAATTAAATCAATTCTAAATTGGGAATTGAGTTGGCAAGACAGAGGGACGGGGGCTGGGGGAAGCCAAGCATGCTGGTGAAGGAGCACTTGGGGAGGTGGGCCAGCAGATTCAATTTCAGTAGAAAAGAAAGTGAAAACACACATGGGATCCATCAATGGAAAGAAAACAAGGGGTTTCAAGGGCCAAGAGATCAGGAAAGTGAGTAGGAAGACAAAAAAAAAAAAAGACCACGAGTAGTAAACAAAATGTTTCAGTTTGGGTGGATGGTAGATTCAAATTTTGAGGATTATACTTATTTCAGTCACTGAAAAGGTGTAACCTTGGGAGTGAGTTACTTAGAGGCTGTTGGAGAAAGCAGTTTGGATTATAGATCATCAAAACTTCTGTCCCATCCAGCACTCCTTGAGGCTGGGAGGCAGGGCGTTTCATCTACCATACCTACAGGAGAGAACACATGAGCTTGGCAGTTGAATTTAAAGAACATAGGCCTTTCTTTCACTTACTAGCTCAGTAACCTTGAGCAAGTTCATTAGATATAAAGAAATTCAGTTTCTTCATTTGCAAAATGCTTAAAATTGAATGCAAGGCAAGACCATTGAGAAAAATAAGTGAGTTAATGCATGTAGTATGTGTCTAGCACAGTGCCTGACCCAGTAAAAGGGAAACAATCTACAGATACAATGTTTTTTCCATGCTAAGATATTTTGCACATTTAAAACATCTGTGGGGTGCCTGGGTAGCTCAGTCGGTTAAGCGTCTACTTTCGGCTCAGGTCATGATTCCAGGGTCCTGAGATCGAGCCCCACATCAGGCTCTCTGCTCAGCGGGAAGTCTGCTTCTCCCTCTCACTCTACCTACTTGTGCTCCCTCTCTGTCAAATAAATGAATAAAATCTTAAAAAAAAATCTATGATATGTTTTATAAGATTCCTCCTCCAAAGCTAATACTTAATCAGTGATGTTTCTCACTTTCTTACAGTTGATTATGTTTTAGAATTGAAGCATTATGACCTTTCCTTTCCCTCTCCTCCATCATCTTTCCCTAGTGAATGTGGAGGACTAATTAGAAACTAGGAAAATTATAGCTGTAAGCACAAGCAGAGGCTGAAAGAAAATGTCTAGCTGGAATCTGGAAGGAAACAGTGGCTTTCCTGGAAGGTATGAAATCCAATAATCCAGGAATGTCACGATGATGACATTGACACTACCACCTGGTCTGACATAGAACTTGATTTCCCCACACTTAACTTTGACCTCTTGCCCAAATTCTCAGGAAAAAAATTGTAGGAAGTTTCAAGGATTTGAAGTCAGGTGATCCAAAACTGACTGATAACAACGCCAAGAAAAGATTGAGCTGTAGTGGAAGAGCACCCTTTCCTGTAGTCCAGAAAGAAACAAGCAACTGGAAACATTCTTATTTATCCACTAAACATCTTTTCTGTCCAGATATGACAGGGAAGGGATGTTATGTGATAGCTTGAATAAAAGGAGTAACATAATTATAGATTATACATTAATTTGAAGAGTAAGAGGGGCTTTGGACCTTCTTGGGAGAGCAGATATGTGGGGCTTTTCCTAAACTAATGGAAGAGTATTAAGAGGAATCTTTACAATATCTTCATCACTATATTAAATGTGGGCCTCAAGTTTGAAGTTAGAAGTTATATCCAGAAATTTCCTCCAAGTTGAAGGCTCCCCATGAGCTGGTTCCCCACAAAATGTCATGGACATCTGCCTTCAAGGGTGGGTGGTGAGGTGTAAGTTTTCAAATCCTGGCTGGACTATTTGGGTTATTTACAAAGAGTAATTCATAGCAGTGGAGACAAAGAAGAAATCCATCTCCGGATAAAGAACACAACAGGACAGCATTGGCAGTGATGCTGAGATGAAATCAGGAACAAATAAAGCTGTAAGTGTAAAGGAAATCACAAGTTCAGAACCCAGAATCATCAAGAATAGATCAGAACTTGAGTAGGGTCAGTTGGGTCAGTCTGAGTTGGGTCAATCTGAGGACTCAAGGCAGAACTGAGAATAACAGAGAGAGTCAATGGCCACTTTTTATTTGGTGTTAGCATGAATGTTAATCTGCTGATTGAGAAAAGACTAAGTAATTGGGACACATCGTTAGGACCTAGACGTGCTGGATATACCCCTGGAGAATCTCAATATTATTTAAACCTGATTATAGTTGCCCCTATTCAAAATTTGGAAGTAAATATTTATTGTAAAAAAAATTTTTCCTAACCACAAAAACTACCAGTTTGCCTGGTAATTAGGTAA